>NC_052160.1:88821309-89082583 GCF_902713615.1 Scyliorhinus canicula
AATGTGGACTTGATGTCGGTATTGGAGAGATTGTGAATTGGGCCAAGATTTGTGGCGTGGGTGCAGCTGTACAAGGAATCGATGGCGAGTGTTCACACTAACACCATGAACTTGGGGTATTTTGCACTGCACCGGGGTATGAGACAGGCGTGCCTTATGACCCCCCCTGTTGTCTGCATTGGCTATTGAGCCCTTGGCTATTGCGCTAAAGAGCTCAGGGCTGTGGAAGGGTACAGTGAGGACCATAGGGTGACCCTACATGCCGACGATCTGCTGCTGTATATTTCGGAAGAGCACATAATGGAGCTACTTCAGGAGATTTGTGACGTTGTCGGGGTATAAATTGAAATCAGGAAAGAGCGAACATTTTATGGTCTCTCCGCTGGGGTGCAGCCATTCCACTCGACGGCAACCCACTTCAAGTATTGGGGTGGGGGCCCGAGATTGGGAAGGGCGCTGGAAATAGAATTTCACTCGCTTGGTGGGGAGGGTGAAGCCCGATTTATCGAGGTGGGGCCATCGGGTGCAGGCAGTTAAAATGAATGTTTTGCTGCAGTTTTTGTTTCTATTTCAATGTTTGCCGGTCTTTTTGTACAATTATTTCTTCAGGGGCTGGACAAGTTGATTTCCTCGTTCATTGGGGGTGGGGGCGAGAATAAGGTGACAGAATTAGGAGGGTGGTTTTGCAGAGAGGACGACAGGTGAGGGGGTTAGGACTCCCAAACTTGCTGTATTATTGTTGGGCGCCGAATGCGGAGAATGTGCAGGGCTGGAACAAGAGAGAGGGGGGGGGAGCTCTGTGGGTAAAGGAGGCGGGGTCATGTAGTGCGTGAGGGCGCGATTTTTGAGCCTAGGAGTTAGGAGAGAAGTATGGGTTGGTGCAAGGGGAAGGGTTTAGGGATATGTGGGTTTGGGACTTTGCAAGAAAGGTTTTCCGTTACTGGAGAGGGGGTCATTTCGGCGACGTACAGGAAGATCCTGGAGGAGGATAGGGCAGTCATGAAGGGATTAAGGCAAAGTGGGAGGAGGATCTGTGGTGTGAGGTGCTGCAGAGGGCGAATGCCTCGACTTTGTGTGCAAGGTTGGGGCTGATACAGCTGAAGGTGTGTACAGGCCGCACCTCACAAAATCATGAGTGAGCCGGCTGTTCAAGTGGAGGATGTCTGTGAGCAGTGTGGGAGGGGCCCCACGAACCACGTACATTTGTTTTGGTCTTGCTCGCCCTGCTGATCACTCATAGGGAACTCTTGTTGGGGTGGAGGTCAGCTTCTCCATCCTGTGCCTCAACGTGGCGGGGGACCTACTGCAGTTTTTGGAGAAAGAAGTTCGAACTGAGAGGAGTGAAGGAGGAGTTTGTTCCTCGTGCATCTTCCGGAGTTGGTTACCGTTGATTGTTGGGAAGGAGGGGTGTTCGTGTTTTGGTGGGATTGGCTTTGTACTGATGGAGTTAGGTTTTTTTCGTGTAGCGAAAATTTGTTGAATAAAAACACTTTTTTAAAAAACAAAACAAATTCCACTACCTGGGGAACGACTAGACACGGATCCACAAGTGGAATCTGACCAGTAGGTGGAGCAAATCGATAAGGACCAACAGAGATGGGATGCACTCGCGCTTTCCCTGTTGGGGAGAGTGCAGACGATCAAGATGAACATACTACCCAGGTTCCTCTTCCAGTTTACATCCATACCGATCTACATCCCCAAGGCCTTTTTCCTTTCAATAGATGATTGGCGTTTGTGTGGAGGAACAGGGGAGAATCCCCAAAACAGTACTACAGAGGGGACGAAACATGGGAGGCCTGGCCCTCCCAAGCTTGCAATAATACCACTGAGCACCCACGGCGAAAAGAGTGAGGGGATGGGTACAGGACCCAAATACGGAATGGCCGAGGTTGGAGGAGTCCACATGTACAGGATGGACCTTCCTGGACCTCGCCATGGCCCATCCCTACCAGCAAAACACTCAACAAGCCTGGAGGTGGTCGCGACCCTAAGAACTTGGAACCAGATGAGGTAGGATTTTGGTCTGACCAATATGTCCATCATGGCTCCCTGTGCCGCAACCATAGGTTTGCACCAGCCATGCTTGATGCCACCTTCAAGAGGTGGAGACAGGACAGGGGGACACTGACAGTTAGGGTCTATTACACAGGTGATAGACTAGCGAGCTTAGAGGAGCTGATGGAGGAACTGGATCTACCAAACAGGAACAAACTCCGACGTTTACAGATCAAAAACTTTCTCTGCAATGAGACGACTACATACCCACAAACCTTGAAAAGCACAATGCTAAAAAGCACAAAGATAGACGAGTTACTGAACACAGACAGTCTGGGGCAGGGAAACTGCGGGGACCTGTACGGACGACTTTTAGAAAGGACGTGGTCCCAACTGGATGAAACGTGGGAAAAATGGGAGGAAGAGCTAGGGGCAGAAATAGGGTGGTGACTCTGGAGCGAAGCACTGTGGAGGGCCAACTCCACCTCCTCCTGCACAAGGGGCGCACAGAATGCACTTGACAAGACCCAGAATGAGCAGGTTCTTCCCAGAGGTGAAGGACAAACGTGAATGGTGCCAGGGAGGCCTGGCCAACCACACACATATTCTCTGGGCATGCCCCAGATTTGTCAGGTTCTGAACAGCCTTCTTCGAGGCAATATCCAAAGTTGTGAGGGTGGAGCCATGTCCGATGACAATCTTTGCGGTATCAGACCAGCCAGAACTATTCATGGGGAAGAGGGCCGATGCCCTTGCCTTTGCTTCTCTAATCACCCGTTGGAGAACCCAGCTTGACTGGCGATCAGCAGCACCACACACAGCTCCAGACTGGCTGGCAGACATATCAGAATTTCTCCATCTGGAGAAGATCAAGTTCACCATCCGAGGGTCAGAGGATGCCTACCACAAAGCGTGGAGGCCATTCACCAGCTTGTTCCAGGACCTGTTTAAAGCCAACAGCCAATAGGGTCAGATGGGGGAAACGCAAGGTAGCCAACATGTCCACAGGAAGAAGACTGGAAAGGGAGGGTGGGGGTAGGCCGAAAACAGAGGACAGATAGTCTAGAATAAGAACACAGGAAAAGACTCCCAAGGTTCAATAAAACATTTTAAAAAGGAACATGCGGAGACAAAGCAAAGGCCTCAGAGCACAAACCCTCAACAACACATCTACTCACCCCCTGCCCCAAACGTGACAGAGATCACACATCATCAGTCATCTCAGAACCCATCCTTACAGAATGGAAGTAAACCACCCTCAATCCAGAGGGACTGTCCAAGAAGACAACATTTATAGTATGAATTAGAGCACAGAGGTTATGACAGGCAGCGAGACGTGCAGGAGGGGTCGAAGGATGACTAAGGAGGAGTTTATCTCAATCAAATATCACTTCATTACTACTGAAGCATGTACAATGCCGGGGTCAAATGTGCACTTAGCAACAGAGATCACAATGAATGAGCTCCTCAGATGACGCTTCAGTTGAAAGTTGGTGTTTGATGTTAAAAGTGTATCATTGCTAACACAGTTCATGTCCCGGGCCTGACAGGATATATCCAAGGATTCTCTGGGAAGCAAGAATTAAATTGCAGAGCCATTGGCATGATCTTTTGTCCTCGATTCAAACGTGGTGGACCAGAGGATTGGAGAGTGGCGAATGTCGTGCCCCTGTTCAAAAAGGGAATAGGGGATAACCCTGGGAATTACAGGCCAGTTAGTCTTACTTCGGTGGTAGGCAAAGTAATGGAAAGGGTACGGAGGGATAGGATTTCTGAGCATCTGGAAAGACACTGGCTTGATTAGGGATAGTCAGCACGGATCTGTGCGGGGTTAGGTCTTGCTTACAAGTCTTATTGACGTCTTTGAGGAGGTGACCAAGCATGTGGATGAAGGTAAGCAGTGGATTGTAGTGTACATGGATTTTAGTACGGCATTTGATAAGGTTCCCATGGTAGGCTTATGCAGAAAGTAAGGAGGGCTTGGGATAGTGGAAAAATTTGGCCAGTTGGATAATGAACTGGCTAACCGATAGAAGACAGAGAGTGGTGGTGGATGGCAAACATTCAGCCTGGAGCCCAGTTACCAGTGGCGTACCACAGGGATCAGTTCTGGGTCCTCTGCTGTTTGTGATTTTCATTAACGGCTGGATGAGGGAATTGAAGGGTGGGTCAGTAAATTTGCCGATGATACGAAGATTGGTGGAGTTTGTGGATATGTAGTGAGAGGGCTGTTGTCGGCTTCAAAGAGACATAGATAGGATGCAGAGCGGGCTGAGAAGTGGCAGATGGAGTTTAACCCTGACAAGTGTGAGGTTGTCCATTTGGAAGGACAAATATGAATGCGGAAAACAGGGTTAACGGTAGGGTTCTTGGCAATGAAGAGGAGCAGAGAGATCTTGGAGTCTATGTTCATAGATCTTTGAAAGTTGCCACTCAAGTGGATAGAGCTGTGAAGAAGGCCTATGGTTTGCTAACGTTCATTAGCAGAGGGATTGAATTTAAGAGCCGTGAGGTGATGATGCAGCTGTACAAACCCTTGGTCAGGCCACATGTTGGAGTACTGTGTACAGTTCCGGTCACCTCATTTTAGGAAGGATGTGGAAGCTTTGAAAAAGGTGCAAAGGAGATTTACCAGGACGTTGCCTGGAATGGAGAGTAGGTCTTATGAGGAAAGGTTGAGGGTACTAGGCCTTTTCTCATTAGAACGGAGAAGGATGAGGGTACGACTTGATAGAGGTGTTATAAGATGATCAGTGGAATAGATAAGAGTAGACAGTCAGAGACTTTTTCCCCGGGTGGAACAAACCATTACAAGGGGACATAAATTAAGGTAAATGGTGGAAGATATAGGGGGGGGATGTCAGAGGTAGGTTCTTTACCCAGAGAGTAGTGGGGGCAGGGAACGCACTGCCTGTGGAAGTAGTGAGTCGGAAACGTTAGGGACCTTCAAGCGGCTATTGGATAGGTACATGGATTAGGGTAGAAAATGGTGTGTAGATTAATTTCTTCTTAAGGGCAGCACGGTAGCATTGTGCACAGCACAATTGCTTCACAGCTCCAGGGTCCCAAGTTCGATTTCGACTTGGGTCACTGTCTGTGTGGAGTCTGCACATCCTCCCCGTGTGTTTCCTCCGGGTACTCCGGTTTCCTCCCACAGTCCAAAGATGTGCAGGTTGGGTGGATTGGCCATGATAAATTGCCCTTAGTGTCCAAAATTCTATGATTAACCTAGGACAAACGTTCGGCACAACATCGTGGGTCAAAGGGCCTGTTCTGTGCTGTATTTCTCTATATCTATATCTATGTTAATCAGTTGGAAGCTATGAAACCGATCGGAGCTTTAGCTTAACACGGACCGATTTGTCCAGGCCTTTCGGATTTCTAATACTTGGCAGCTCATCGCGACCTTCTCAAGAGCAATTAGGGATGGACAATAAGTGCTCGTCTAGCCAGCACATGTTCAGATCCCAGGAACAATAATATATATATATATATATATAAAAAGTCAAACCTCCTATTGTCTAACCAATCGGTGTTTGGCATACCTGTTGGTCTTTCTCAATGTAGTTCCAGTCACCAGTGCCTTGGCTGAAGGAGGTGGGTTAGCTGGCAGTGGGGGTGGGGAGCGAACATTTTCTTTTGTAGGAGTCAGCTTCCCTTGAGGGGGAGCATCCTTAGAATTTTTATCTACAGCGTATTTGAAGGTTCTGCGGGGTTAGGCACAGGATTAATTCTACGCGATTCTTCGGTCTCCTCCGAATCAGCATACACGTTCTCTGCGTTCCTAATAGTTGTCTCTCTGTTCTCAAAGTTTCTCAAATCTAAATCCTTTTCAGCTGAACTGGTGCCTTTCTCGTTTCCTTTTCAGTTCTGAAGCACACGTTGGCATTCTTATCTTGTAGAACGCCTTCCATCTTCTTCTTCCAAAAATTCTGGATGTATAAAATTGCCCGGAGGGTAGCAGCTTTCCAGAATCTGGTGCGTTCTTGACCAAACGCTCCAGCTTTTTTACCTGAGGGATCACAGAAACCAATCCTCTCGAGTTCGTTTCTACCCCCATTTTTCTCATCAGTACTTTTTACCTTTTGATCATTTGCATTCCATCCTTCCCTGAAATCTAGGCCAGGCTTTTAGCTTTTACAAGGCCTTTCTTATTGCCACTTACTGGGCTTTCAGTCTTCGCACAAATGGACACCCACACTCTGGGGGCAAGGCACCTTCCACGGGCGTGTGTTGGTCCGTGCCACTGTTCGTTTTCCCCTCCCATTGTGAAATCTTCTGTTTAATGTTGACAGCTTGATGTCGGGAGCGGACTCGATCGCCATGACTGGGGGCACTACCCACTGAGTGCATTTTCTGCAGTGGTTTCTTTACACCCCCAGGTCCATTGCGAGGGGCTTCCCCCGCCCCGTGGCTCGATGTCTGAGCAGCTGTGTATCATTTATGCCTGCTCTACTGGACCAACTTTCAAAGAGGTGCTCGACCGTCCAGCTGGTGGTAGGGCTTCCCCCGAGGCCAGAGCGGATTTAACCTTGTCCAAGTTCCTGGTTGGAGGCCTCTTGTATGTGCGGGGACCTTTGCTTGTAGAACTACAAGAGCCCTGGCTCAGGGCTTCTTCAATTTCCTTCACGATATCCCTCACCCTGCCAAAAGAAAACATATGACTGGATTAAGATCTGATTAGTCATTCTGTTGACTGGTAGGCGTGACAGTGAGAGGCAAAAATTGGCAGGCATGTGTCAAAAGGGACTACTACTTGGCAGTGGAATGGAAATACTGATGCCAAGAAAGAGTTATTCACATGACACTCACAGTACCCAAGTCGGCAACTCCACTGGATAGCACTGAGCGCCCGCACAAGGCAAAACATTCCAAATAAAGCAGTACAGAGGGAAATATCATGGCAAAAAAAGATGGGACAGAGGGAAACTTCCTCAGCACCACGTGTGAAGCCTTTGAGGAATGTCAGAGGGTGGATGGCTAGAAGAATGCCGCGATTAGTACGACATCTTTTGATGTTTTCAATCATCTCTGTTTAGCACTTACAAAACTGAGACACCTCTCACCACAAACATCAAAACAAACAAATCAAAATCACTGTAGCAATTTGAAGCAAGATACAGGAGACATGGAAAGGGATCAGACACAATAGTGAGTTTCCACGAGGACAAGATGCAACACGTTGCTTGCACTAAGTCTGTGCTCGCACATCACAGGTTTCGAGTTGAAGTCACAGTGCGTCAGGAGAGAAGGGGAAGAAGACCTGGCTGCCTCACTCAACCCCTAAAGCCTCGATTGGGCAACAACTCAAACAGCCCTGAAGTCAGATTAGCTGACCATCCACAGAATGTTACCCTACCCTGCGGAGACAGCGTGCAAGGGTGCAGGAGGAGGAAAGAGAGAGGGGGAGGGAAAGAAGGAGATAGTGGGAGGGTAAAGTGAAGAGATGAAAGAGGAAGGGAAAGAAAACGAGAGAGAGAGAGAGAGAGAGATGAAATCGAGAGAGAGATGAAATCGAGAGAGAGAGATGAATAGAGAGAGAGAGAGAGAGAGAGAGAGAGAGAGATGAAATCGAGAGAGAGATGAAATCGAGAGAGAGAGAGAGAGAGAGAGAGAGAGAGAGAGAGATGAAAGCGAGAGAGAGAGAGAGAGGAAAGCGAGAGAGAGAGAGAGAGAGAAGCGAGAGAGAGAGGAGAGAGAGAGAGAGAGAGAGATGAAAGCGAGAGAGAGAGAGAGAGAGATGAAAGCGAGAGAGAGAGAGAGATGAAAGCGCGAGAGAGAGAGATGAAAGCGCGCGAGAGAGAGAGAGAGATGAAAGCGCGAAGAGAGAGAGATGAAAGCGCGCGAGAGAGAGAGATGAAAGCGCGAGAGAGAGAGAGATGAAAGCGCGAGAGAGAGAAAGATGAAAGCGCGAGAGAGAGAGATGAAAGCACGAGAGAGATGAAAGCGAGAGAGAGAGAGCGAGAGAGAGCGAGAGAGATGAAAGCGCGAGAGAGCGAGAGAAATGAAAGCGCGAGAGAGGAGATGAAAGCGAGAGAGAGAGAGAGATGAAAGCGCGCGGAGAGAGAAGAGAGAGAGAGAGAGAGATGAAAGCGAGAGAGATGAAAGCGAGAGAGAGATGAAAGCGAGAGAGATGAAAGCGCGAGAGATGAAAGCGCGAGAGATGAAAGCGCGAGAGATGAAAGCGCGAGAGATGAAAACGTGAGAGAGAGAGATGAAAGCGTGAGAGAGAGAGAGCGCAAGTGAGCATTATAGAGCGTGAGCAGAGAAAGAGAATCATAGAATTTACAGTGCAGGAGGCCATTCGGCCCATTGAGACTGCCACCGGCCTTTAGCAAGAGCACCATACTTAATCCCATGCCTCCACCCTATCCCCATAACCCAGTAACCCCACCTAACCTTTTGGATACTAGGGGGCAATTTAGCATGGCGTATCCACCTAACCTGCACATCTTTGGACTGTGGGAGGAAACCGGAGCACCCGGAGGAAATCAACGCAGAGAGTGGGAGAAAGAAAGAGAGAGGGAGGGGTGGGAAAGAGAGACAGCTGAGGGGCAAACAACTCAGAGTATCACAATCTGAAGACTTCTGCAATGCTGAGACAGTTAAATAGAGAGCTCAGGGAACGGATTATACTGACCGCCTGGAAGTTGAGGGACTGAGGGGACGGTCGGAAGCTGCCAAAACCCCAGCCCTGGTATCACTCATCACTCCATTTCCTGACAGGCCTCATCCTCACCTGGAATTGAAGGAGACAGATGATTAAACACCAGAGATTTCAATTTGAAAGCCAACAAAAAGTAATAAGGTCAAAGTTGTTTCAGTGAATTGAGGGGCAATAGGAGATTTAAACAGTCAAGGCCTCATTCTAAACAAAGGTTGCAACCCAGAATCTGTAACACAGATCCTGCAACAGTCAGGGGTCCCTGCGCCCTGGGGTCATTGAATTGGGCAGAGAACCACCACCCCGGCCCTGCCCCCACCAGGGGCCTGTGAATGTGAACAATCTGGTGTCAGCTATTCAGATTCTAGTTGTGGCTGCACAACTGCCCTCAGGTGATGTATGTAGGTTTAAAAGGAGCCAATTTTAATTTTCCTGATGACATTGAACAGCCATTTTGTTGGGTCTGATAGGCTGCAATCAAGCCTTAGTTTGGCAGTGCGGTGATCAACATTCACGCCTGGCGGCAACAGGCAAGATGAGCAACACCCACTGAGATGCTGGTGGGGCTGGGGGCAGGTGGTTGTGCTTTGCCCTCACTTCCCACCAGCACAAAGGGATCAGAAAATGAACGTTTGGAAGGGAACTTCAAAGAACGAAGCTCGAGAGACAGAGCCACGTCACACAAATACTATAAACTACAAGAGTAGCTCACAGCTGTGGTGAGTAACACACTCCCCAAAGCCCGTTCACCATCTACGAGGCACAAAGTTGGTCTTTGAGACAGTTAGTCTTCAAATGCTGAAGTCCAGTATTTGGGACAATTGAGGGATTAGGCAACTTCAAAGGGCAATTTAAAAAGTCAACCACTTTAGTCTGGGCCTGGTCTCACAGATAGGCCAGACTAAGCAAGGCCAACAGGTTAATTCGCAAAATTAGTGAACAAAATGGATGAGTTGAAAAATTCTTATGTTCAACTATCGTTTAGACTTCGTGGCTGGAATCAGACCAAGAAGCAGTATCAGAAAATCTCTCCAGCAAACGCAAAGAAAAGGCTGGAACACACATACCACCCCTTCACACACACACAGCAATATTATCACATCTCCCCGTCTCATAAACCCGTTCTTCAAATGGCAGTCTCCCATATGGCTTTCCTAAACACACATGGAGATTGTGCAGATCCCTCTCCTAAACCCAGGTTTCATATATAGAGATCTCCTTAAACACAGCTTCCTATACCCTTCACAAAGCCCTCACACATGCAACCAAACAAATCCTTTCTAGGTGGAGGGAAGTGGGGCTGGTCAAGGTGAGGGATTTGTATTTGGAGGAAGGGTTCACTAGTCTGGAGGAGCTAAGGGAGAGGGTAGAGTTACCGAGGGGTAGTGAGTTCAGGTATCTACAGGTTAGGGACTTTGCACGAAAGGTCTGGAAGGGGTTCCCTCGATGGCCGGGATACACCCTGCTGAAGCGACTGCTGCTTCCAGATGTGGAAGGGGAGGGAAGAATTGGGGATATATACAAGTGGCTAGGGACGCAGGGAGGCGAGCGGGTGGTAAAGATCAAGGAGAAATGGGAAGCGGAGTTGGGGATGGAGATCAATTGGGGAGTATGGTGTGAGGCACTGCGGAGGGTAAACGGGACCTCCTCTTGTGCAAGGATGAGCCTGATACAGTTCAAGGTGGTGCACAGGGTGCATATGACTCGGGCGAGAATGAGTGGGTTCTTTCAGGGGGTAGCAGATGAATGTGAAAGGTGTGGACGGGGGCCAACGAATCATGTGCACATGTTTTGGGGTTGTGAAAAATTGGGAAGATTCTCGGCGGGAGTGTTCACGGTCTGAGCCAGGATAGTGGAGGAGGGAGTGGACCCGGACCCTTGGTGGCGATATTTGGGGTTTCAGAGACGCCGGAGCTTATGGAGAGGAGGAAGGCTGATGTCATGACTTTCGCCTCTGCACGGCGACGAATTTTGTTGGCGTGGCAGTCGGCATCGCCACCAGGGTAGCAGCATGGTTGGGTGACCTGTACGACTTCCTGCGGTTAGAAAAGATAAAATATGAGTTGAGCTCAGCAGGGGAGTTCGAGAAAAGGTGCGGGATGCTTGTGACTGTGTTTGAGGGGCTGTTCGTCGCGGGGCGGGGGTAAAAGGAGGAAAATCTGTACAAACTGTATAGTTGATTGTTGGGAAGAATGTTCATTTGCTGTAACCTACTTTGATACAAGTTTGAATAAAATGCGTTTTTAAAAAGAAGAAAAAGAATCTTTTCTGTGCACAGTCGATGGATAAAGGTCCACAGTTCCATGTACATTTATAGGCCCAATCTGTTGAACTGAAAGGCATTTGTCCAAATACGGTCTATGAGGAGAGGGTGTTGTGGTATTGCCACTGGACTAATAAACCAGAGGCCCTGTTTAATGCTCTGGGGGGCCACTGGTTCAAATCTCACCATAGCAGCTGATGGAATTTAAACTCAATTCGTAAAATCTGGAATTATAAAACTGATCTCCGCAACGGTGAGCATGGCAATTTATCATCGATTGTTGTAAAAACCCATCAGGATCACTAATGTAGGGATGGCTGGCCTACATGTGACTCCAGACCCACAGCAATATGGTTGATTCTTAACTGCCTTCTGAAATTACCTAGCGAATCAGTTGCTTCAAGGGCAATTAGGAATGGGCAACATCTCCTGGCCTAGCCGGCAACACCCACATCCAATGAAAGATGATGAAATAAAATCCCTTCCGTGTCCCAACATTTGAATCCTCCTCGACTACTACTAATATCGTTTTTTTTAATATAAATTTAGATTACCCAATTATTTTTTCCAATTAAGGGGCAATTTAGCGTGGCCAATCCACCTACTCTGCACATTTTTGGGTTGTGGGGGCGAAACCCACGCAGACACGGGGAGAATGTGCAAACTCCACACGGACAGTGACCCAGAGCCGGGATCGAACCTGGGACCTCAGCGCCGTGAGGCGGTTGTGCTAACCACTAGGCCACCGTGCTGCCCTTATTACTAATATCGTTAAGAGTGAATCTTCATTCAATGAGATCGGACTGATAACAAATGCGTCCACACAACTTCCTCTCACTTCAGTTCTTTTTTAAAAATATATTCTTTGTAATTTATTCTTTCATGGGATGTGGCAAGGCCAGAATTTATTGTCCATCCCTAATTGCCCTAGAACTGAGTGACTTGCTCGGCCATTTAAGAGGGCATTTTAAGTGTCAACTGCATTGTTGTGGATCTGGAGTTACATGCAGGCCAGACAGGGTAAGGACGGCCTGAGGGCATCAGGGCTTGGGGGGGGGGGGGGGGGGGTGTAGACAATGCCAAACACCAGGGTACAGGGGCTAGTGGGGTGGGGGCCTTTGCTGCTCCAAATTGAGCTTCTAGTTATTTCCCCCACCTTGAGCAGCAAAATGCAGACCTAGAAGAACGGCTTTAGCAAAAAAAAATAATCAGAACCACAAACTTTCCCAAGCCGCTTGTTCTGGACAGGCCCACGGGTCACTCCGGCTGAGGTCCAAAGCAGGAGAACCACCACAGATGATTATCACCAAGCTTCACGATTCCGATTCCAGGAGAAGGAACGGATCTTGAACAGGGCAAGGAACACGTGGTCCTGCAAATGGGAAGGATATACGACTTCTGGTGGCAGCTATGAAGGAGTAGGTTGCACATTTGGTGGCTCCTTCTCAGGTCGGACTTTTGGACCTTTTCCCCCGAACTGTAAAACTGAAGACAGGCAATTGTGTACTGAATTCCCACATCGGTGCATGGAGAGAAGGACTACAAGTGCTCGTAAAGGCAGCAACAGGGAGACAGAGAAGGCTTGGGCTGAAGCGGGAGACAGCATGGTGGAGGACCGGACCTCTGGTTTGTCGACCCAGCAGTCAACGGAGCAGCTGATGCAAGTTATTCAGGAAGACTTTGCTAAGGGGAAACAGGACTGCTTGGACCGTATAAGAGAGTCGATTGAGCGGCTGGAGCTTAGATTGGACGCCCAAGATTGGACGATCCAGAAGGTGGGGAAGGCGCTGGTTGAGCAGGAGGAACATCAAACTGCGGTGGAGTTGGAGATGGGGATGCTGAGAGACCAGAAGTTGTTCCTGGAGAAGGTGGAGGACCTAGAGAATAGGTCCCGCCGGCAGAACTTGAGGATCGTTGGGCTCGGAGGGGTCCAAAGGAGCAGACGCTGGGGCATATATTGCAGACATGTTTGAGAAGCTGCAGGGGGATGGGGCATTCTCCCGACACTTGGAGGTGGACAGAGCTCACAGAGCACTCGCGAGGAAGCCGTGAACAGGAGACCCCCCCCCCCCCCCCCCACCCTGCCCCCGCCCCACCCCCGCGAGGGCAATGGTGGTGAGATTCCACAGGTACTTGGATAAGGAGCACATTCTACAGTGGGCCAAGCAGACACGGAGCTGTAAGTGGGACAACAGTATCCTGTGGGTTTAGCAAGACCTGAGTGTGGAGGTGGCCAGGAGAAGAGCAGGCTTCAACCAGATTAGGTCGATCCTTTTTAAGAAAAAGGTGAAGTTCGGACTGTTGTATCTGGCCTGTCTCTGAGTCACGTACGAGGAACAGCACTTTTATTTCGTGTCGCCTGAGGACGCGCTGGACTTCATGGAAAGGAAAGGACTGGCGGTGGGCTGAGAACTTTTGAACTTTGCTGCCATGTTCATGCTTTTTTTTCTTTTTGTTTCTCTGTTCTTTTAAAAATAAGTTTCTTGCTTTTCGTTTAGTGGAAGCTGTTTGTAATGCCTTCTGTATTGATTGCGACCAGTGGCAGAGCTGAGTGAGTTAAGGTTTTCATTCGCACTGTTGGGGGATGGAGGTGTGCTTGTTTAGAATTTGGTGTTTTTCTGTCGGGCAATTGTTTGATGTTTGAATGAGCGGGGGGATGGGAAACAATAGGTGGGAGATTATCCGGCTCAAGGAACGGGGTCCAGCAAGCTAGCTGGGCGGGCTAGCTCACGGAAGCGCAGTGGGGGGGGTGCATATGTTCGGTTTATCAAAGGGGTTGGGTTACAGAGTGTTGTTACTGGGGGGGGGGGGGGGGGGGGGGGGGGGGGGAAAGAGAGAAAAGAGAGAAAATGTTCTGCTGACGAGGGAGGGACTTGGGCCAAGGGACAGAGAGGAGGTTGGGGGCGGAGGCTTCCTGGGGGTAGGCCGGTGGAGGCGCGGAGCATGGGCTGGAGGCGGGCCCAAAAAAGTGGATGGCTGATCGGCGATGGGGGGGGGGGGGGGGGGGGGGGGGGGGGCGTGCGCAATGAGCCTCCCAACTAGGCTGATCACCTGGAATGTTCGAGGGTTAAATAGGTCGGTCAAGAGGGCACGTGTTTTCGCACATCTTAGGGAACTGAAGGCAGACATGGGCCAAGGGCGCACCTTCGAGTAACTGACTAGATTAGATTGAGGAAAGGCTGGGTCAGTCAGGTCTTTCACTCAGGACTGGATTCAAAAAGTAGAGTGGTCGCAATCCTGATCAATAAGCGGGTGGTGTTTGAGGCGGGTAGAATAGTTTCGGATGTGGGGGTCGGTGGGAAACTGGAGGGGGTGCAGGTGGTATTAGTAAAAGGTGTATGCGCCAAATTGGGATGGGATGTCGAGTTTATAAAGAGAATGCTGGGGAAGATACCGGACCTGGACTCGCACAGGTTGGTCATGGGAGGGGACTTCAACACAGTTATATGACCCTGGCTTGGACAGGGCAAGCTCAAAAACGGGCAGGTGTCAGCAATGTCAAAGGAACTAAAGGGTTCATGGAGCAGATTGGGGGGGGGGGATCCATGGAGATTTGGGTAGCCGAGGGTGAAGGAGTTCTCCTTCTACTCGCACGTGGATAAAGTGTCATCCCGGATCGATTTCTTCATTTTGAGCAGGGCCTTACTGTCAGGGGTGGTGGACACGGGGTACTCGACGATCACAATCTCAGACCATGCTCCGCACTGGGTTGACCTGCAGGTTAGTAAAGACAGTAACCAGCGCCCGCACTGTAGGTTGGATTTGGGACTTTTGGCTGATGAAGGATGTGCGAGTGGCTGAGGAAATGTATTCAGAACTACCTGCCTAGGAAGCACTGAAAGCAATGGTCAGAGGGGAGCTGATCTAGATATGGGCCCATAGGGAGAAGGTGGACTGGGCAGAGATGGACCGACTGGTTAAGGAGGTACTACAGATCGATAGGTGGTATGCAGAGACCCCAGAGGCAGCACCTTTAAGGGAACGGCGGAGGCTACAGGCGAAGTTTGGCTTGTTAAGGGAGGGCAGTGGAGCAGCTGAGAAAGGTGAGGGGGCGATCAAGGAGAATGCCAGCAGAACGCTTGCACAGCAGCTTAGAAAGAGGGAGTGTTATGGGCCAGGGTTTAGAGAACCCCAAAGTGTATCACGGAGTTCACCTGACCCACAACTTTTAATAGATTGTGGTGTGGGGAGCACATAGCCCACTCTACAGGTGTGGTACAGCAGAAATGGAAAAGCATTTTTTAAAGCAAAACAATGTTTATTCTATTCACCTTTTTAAAACATAGTGAACATCTTAGCAACCATTAACTCAAATACAACCCCCAAAGAATACAGCACTAAGTATTCCTTGATAACTTCCCAAACAACATCCAGAAGACAGAAGAAACACCTTTTAACAGAAGCACATTAGGTTTACATTCATTACTGAGAACATTTATAATTCTGAATTCACCAAATGATCAAGAGATAGTCTTTTGATGGCAGAGAGGACAGCAGTACACCTGCTTGGTCTGGCTTCAGCTCCAACACTGAAAATGAAACTAAAACACACCCTGCAGCAAACAGCCTAAAATGAATGTAAAAAGCTGGCAGACAGCCCAGCTCCACCCACTCTCTGACATTGCTGCAATAATATGAGCAGCGACATTCTCATGACAGGAGGCAGCCAGGGAGAAAGGGAAAGTAAATGATGGAGATGGGAATCTAGTTGGAGATTCAGCAGGGGTGAATAAGGCGTTCAGGGATTTCTACAGTAGGCTGTACAGGTCGGAACCCCCACCCCGTGGGACCGGAGGGGATGAGGTTCTTCTTGGGGGCGCTGAACTTCTCAAAGGTGGACGGGGAGCTGGTAGAAGGGCTCGGGGCCCCGATCAGGTTGGAAGAGATAGTGGAGGGTCTGAAGGCCAAGAAGGAGGATAAAGCCCCGGGGCCGGATGGGTACCCAGCGGAGTTTTATAAAAAGTTCTCTGGGATATTGGGGCCGGTGTTGATGAGGATGTTCCATGAGGCAAGGGAAAGAGGGGTGCTGCCCCCGACGATGTCACAGGCTACGATTTCGCCGATTGTGAAGTGGGACAAGAACCCGGAGCTCTGTGGGTCCTACAGGCTGATATCCCTGTTGAATGTGTATGCCAAACTGCTGGCCAAAGTTTTGTCCTCCAGGATTGAGGATTATGTTCCGGACGTTATTGGGGAGGACCAGACGGGTTTCGGGCAGGCAGTTGGTGGCTAATGTAATCACGATGCCCCGGAAAGTATGGAGGTGGAGGTAGTGATCGCAATGGATGCAGAAAAGGCTTTAGATTGCGTAGAATGGGATTATCTGTGGGAGGTACTGGGATGGTTCGGATTTCAGCGGGGCTTTATTGACTGGGTCAGGTTGCTGTATCAGGCTCCTGTGGCAAGTGTACAGACAAATAGGACAACATTGGATTATTTTAAACTGCACCGGGGGACGAGACAGGGATGTCCCCTCTCCCCACTGTTATAGAGCTATAGAGCCGTTGGCAATTGCTCAGAGAGCCTCAAGGGGCTGGTCCGGGGGGGGGGGGGGGGGGGGGGGGGGGGGAAAGAGCACAGCCTCGCTCTATGCAGACAACCTGCCAAGATTCCTGTTCGTGTTTCAATGTCTCCCCATCTTTATTCTGCGGTCCTTTTATAAACGCGTCAACAAAGTGATCTCTGGCTTTGTTTGTGCGGGCAAGACTCTGCGGGTAAGGAAGGTAATGCTTGAGCGGAGTCGGGGAGAGGACGGGTGGCGCTGCCAAATTTTAGTAACTATTACTGGGTGATGAATATAGCCATGATCAGGAAATGGGTGGTGGGGCAGGGGTCAGCATGGGAACTTATGGAGGCGGCTTCATGTAAGGGCACCAGTCTGGGGGCGTTGATAACGGCGCCTCTGCCGTTCCCGCCGGCACGATAGTCCACCAGCCCCATGGTGGTGGTGGCCCTGAGAGTCTGGGGGCAATGGAGGAGACATGTGGGAGCAGAGGGCGCATCGGGCTGGTCCCCAATCTGTAATAATCACCGGTTTGCCCAGGGAAGTATGGATGGGGGATTCTGGATATGCCGGGGAGCAGGGGTTGAGAGGATGGGGGATATGTTTATAGAGGGGAGCTTTCAGAGTTTGAGGGCGCTGGAGGAGAAGTTTGGGTTGGTGAGGGGAAACAAATTTGGGTATCTGCAGGTGCAGGACTACCTACTTAAACAGGTGTCAACCTTCCCGCTCCTACCGCTAAGGGAGATTCAGGACAGGGTAGTTTCCAGAGGGTGGCTGGGAGAAGGGAGCGCCTCGGACATTTATAAGGAACTTATGGGGTCAGAGGAGACGCAGACCGAGGAGCTGAAGCGCAAGTGGGAGGAGGAGCTGGGAGGAGAGATAGAGGATGGTCTATGGCGGATGCGTTGAGTGGAGTCAACGCGTGCGCAACATGTGCCGGGCTCAGCCTGATTCAATTCAAGGTTGTTAACCGGGCTCACATGACAGTGGCCCCGATGAGCAGATTCTTTGGGGTGGAAGACAGGTGTGCAAAATGTGCGGACCATGTCCACATGTTCTGGTCACGTCCAAAGCTTAGGGAATTCTGGCAGGGGTTTGCAGATGTAGGAGAGGGTCACTGTTCAGGTTCGGCCGGAGGTGACAACCGTTCGTCAACTTCTTCGCGGAAAATTAATCGTCAGCAGAAAGGGGGGGGGGGGGGGGGGGGTTAGTTTAGCTTAAAGTAGGGGGTTAATAAAATGTGGGACCTGTAAGGAAGGGAGACAGATTTTGCACGATGTTTATAAATTCATGTACATTGTTTATTGTGTTGTTATAATACCAAAGATACCTCAATAAAATGTTTATTAAAAAAAAAGGGGAGGATATACAATCTGTATTTATAAAGACATTGGGGTGGACCTGGCCAAACACCGGGCTGAGTTCAATGCAGCCAAGGCAACTCTATCAGGAGTAAGGGGTACGATTTGGGATATCATACCCAGCAAAACTTTGGGTGACCTATGGAAACAGGAAACACTATTTCACCATGCCGAAGAAGCAGAAGATTTATTTGCAAAAAGGGGCTGGGTAAACAGCAACAGCAATGGACACATATGGACCAGTGACAATGATAATGCTCCTTCAGTTACTAACAACAGGTCCTAAGGATGGGGAAAGTCACTCTTGTGGGTGGGGGGGGGGGGGCGCACGCTCGCAAACACATTGGTAGAGGAAAGTAAGAGAGGGGGGCCACGGCACAGCTCCCGAAAGGGAGCGAGCACCTGGCAGACCGGGGTGGCAGGACAGAAGGGAAGTGGGGATTAGGTTTGGGGGGAGGGGGGTAGAATGTTGGTTACAACAGGTCGCACAAGGGGACAGCTGGAACAGAGATGTTAATGGTGGCCATCTTTGATGGCGCCCAAACATATATTAAGTATGGCTGACCCCGCCGGGGGGGGGAGAACATCAGTGGATTTAAGTCCCGGTGAAAAGAACCAGAGTCTTTGCCCACCTGAAAATCCTGACGGCTTACATAGTCTTCCTCCAAGAGACACACCTGAGGGAGAAGGACCCGAGTTGGCTAGGACAGACGTACCAAGCGTGCTATGGGACAAGGGTGAGGGGGTGGCCATACTGTTCAGTAAGAGGATGACATTTACCGTGAAGACGACAGTGACAGACTTGGGCGGATGGCATGTAATGATCAGCGGTGTCCTGGAGGGGCACTGTCAGTCCTGGTGAATAAAAATGCCCGTAACTGGGACAACATAGACTTTATCAAAAAGACCACAACAGAAATCCCCAACCTAAACTCCCAACAACTCATCATGGGGGACACCTCAACTGTTTACAGGACCCACGGATAGACAAATCCAGTCACAAAGCAAGGAAACAGCCAACGCGAGAGAACTGAGAGCCTTTATGGAGCAGTTGGGGGGGTGGATTCATGGAAGTTCACACACCCAAGGGAGAAGGTGTTCTCCTTCTTCGCCCAATTCCACAAAGTCTACACCCAAATTAATTTCTTTGTAGTGGGAAAATTGGTGGTAGGGCAGGAATATTCCGCAATAGTCATCTCCGACCCCAGTCCTCCACACCACGTGGATGGGAGGCTGGAGATGGGCTGAACCCAGCGTCCTCCCATGGAGGCTAGACACAACCCTCCTCGCCTATAAGGCATTTTATTAAAGAATGTCACAAACCATCGACAGGTATATATCCTGCAACCAAAACGGTGAGGTCTCACCCTCCACATTCTAGGAGGCATTGAAGGCGGTGACAAGGGGAGCAATAATAGCATATATGTCACTCAGGGGCAGGAAAGAGAGGGCGGCTAGGTAGCAGCTGGTCGACTCCATATTGGAGGTGGACCAGTGGTACTCCACGGCCCCGACTGTGGAACTACTGGCGGAGAGGAAAAAAAGTTACAAATGGAGTTTGACCTGTTCTCCACTAGGAACAAATTTTTTTTTTTTTTTTTTTAAGAAAAGGTTGATGTGGATTAAGTCAAGTAAGTTTTTCCATTTGTTTGGTTTCCACACCACCTGCCACAGACTCAGTTCAGTAGCTATGTCCTTTAAGACTAAACCAGTTTGGTCAGAAGTAATGCTGCCGAGCCTCTCGGTGACAGACATTGAAATCCACGCCCCCCCCCCCCCCCCCCCCCCCCCCATCCCCAGGGTACAATCTGCATTCGTGCCACCTTCGATGGTGTTCAACATACTGATTCAACAGCTGAGGAGGGTCCGCAGTCACCAATGAGACAGGACACACCCATGAATGGTGGTGATGGTGATGGTGTCTGGGACATTGTCACTAAAGTATGATTCCGTGAGTATGACTATGTTGCTTGACCTTTCTGGGAGAGAGCTCTCTCAATTTTGACACAAGCCCCCAGGTGTTAGTGAGGAGAACATTGCAAGGTCAACAGGGCCGAGTCTGCCATTGTCATTTCTGGTGCCTCGGTCGATGCCGGGTGATCCAGCCGGTTTCATTCCTTTGAGACTTTTTCGTGGTTTGATGCAACCGAGTGACTTCCCGGCCATTTCAGAGGGCACTTCAGAGTTAACCACATTGCAGTGGCTAGGCCTGGTAAGCATGGCAGATTTCCTTCCCTAAAGGACATTAGTGGACCAGATGGGATTTTAAAGACAATCAATAATGGTTTCATGGGTAGAGTTTTAATTCTAGATTTTTTGGGGGATTATCCTGGCTCTCAGGATTTCTAGTCGAGCGACAGTACCACCAAACCACCATCTCTCCTATAGCACCTTGTTGCAGCTGTATAGAACCTTAGTTAGGCCACACGGAGTATGGTGTTCAATTCTGGTCGCCACACTACCAGAAGGATGTGGAGTCATTAGAGAGGTGCAGAAGAGATTTACCAGGATGTTGCCTGGTATGGAGGGCATTAGCTCTGAGGAGAGGTTGAATAAACTCGGTTTGTTCTCACTGGAACGACGGAGGTTGAGGGGCGACCTGATTGAGGTCTACAAAATTATGAGGGGCATAGACAGAGTGGATAGTCAGAGGCTTTTTCCCAGGGTAGAGGGGTCAATTACTAGGGGGCACAGGTTTAAGGTGCGAGCGGCAAGGTTTAGAGGAGATGTACGAGGCAAGTTTTTTTACACAGAGGGTAGTGGGTGCATCCCGTCTGGACGTCAGCGCCTCCAGCTCCGCACTGCACAAGGGTGGATTGCATAGCTGCTGGGACAGGAGGCGGAGGGGGTGGGGTTAAGAGGTCTCAGCGCCATCACATCACTCCCATATGAACAACGCTCCTGCTCTTGGGCGTTCTGCAGCTGGGAAATGGGTGAATGGCGTCAGCAGTTGACCAGCACTCTTGTACAAGAATGAAGCACAGAATGGAAAGGTAGCCAGAGCCCATGTAAAGAGGAAATATATTCAACTAGGGAGGAAGAGGGGGAATATCTAAATGTCTCACCAATTCCTTCTTCTTCCATACCGACGAAGCTTCCTCATCTCTGCACTCCTCCAATTCTGGCCTGTTGTGCATTCCCTATTTTAAATCCCTCCACCATCAGCAGCCATGCCTTCAACTACCGAGACCCAAGCCGAGGCTCTGGAATACCGCCCCTAAACCACTCAGCATTGCCGGTCTCTCCTCCTCTAATTTATTCCTTAAAACCTCTCTCTTTGACCAAGCTTTGCTAGAGTGTCCCAACATCACCTCCTTTGGCCCGATTATGCTCCTGCAGCCTGGGGTGAAACAGGCACTATGTGAATGCAAGTTGGCAGAAAGAATGTGCGCCCAGGGTTCCGACTCGCAGGAGGTTCACACTGCTCAGGGTCCGGAGGACGAGGTTGCACTGGTCTCAGTGGAAAAGTGATCATTAATGCCTGTAATGATGTGCTCGGCCAGTGAACGACTCTCCCAGGATCCTCTTGGTTATCCCATACACGTGGCTGCTAATGAACCCTGAAGCCTTGGTAACTCCTGACATGTTCTGTGCCACACGGATATGCCTGGACTGGACGTAGAGCAAAGACAACTTGTCCCAATCTCCACCAGCATCAAACAATCAAACTGGCTGAAGCAATGCTGCCTTGTCCCTTCTCAGCTTGGACACAACTGGATCGACGTGGGGAGCACAAGAAAGTAGGCTTTGCTAAATGCACATTCTCACCGTATGCCAACCCACCATACACGGAACATCCACCAATAAACTGCAGCCGGCAACCCACATCGCTGTGCACCACTAGCTATTAATAGAGATAGAATCAATGTTGCTCATGTGAAGCAGACAGCACCTTCCTTCAATCAGCAGTTGGCCAGGTTTCAATATTTACCTCACAGGAGGCCCAGACTGCACAGCCTCCTTGAAAGCTTCAACAGTAACGGGCAGCAAACTGTGAAAGAAGGTTCCAGAATCTGCCCAGGCTGCCTGACTGGTTGCATACTGTCTGCAAAATTTCAGAAATCATCCAACCAAGAAATTCAGCAGAAGTGTCTTCCCCAGAGTGGTGAGAATATGCAGCTCGCTACCTCAATGAGTTTTTGAGGCAAACAACCTAGACGCAGTTGAGGGAAAGCTCAACAATGAGGGAGGGAATTGAAACGTGTGTTGGATCAGGTGATTCGTAGTAAGGTGGGAGGAAACGCGACTGGAGTATAAACACCAGCATTGAACTGTTGGGCTGAACGGCCTTTCCTGTGGTAAATACCTTGGACAGATAGGCTATTGGGTAAGCTGGTGACAGAGAGCATGCAATAAACAGTCACCCCAATCACCCCAAATTATTTACTGTCCCAAGTAGTGTGACACAAAACCATGATCAGAAGGTTCAGTGACTAGTCAGGGAGTTAGAATTAGACCCACACCTTCAGCAAGAGTGAAGTTGGTTTTGAAAAAGTCAGCTATGATTCCTGTCCCCATCTACTGTCCAATGACCACTAGTTATAAAACGTACGGGCTTTTCACAGCAACTTCATTGAAACCTACTCGTGACAATAAGCGATTATTATTATTCTAGGGGAAGCACTGGGAGAGCACAGCAGTCTTATGTTCTTTATGAACAAACGGCCTGCTTCTGTCGAAGTTTACACTTGCAACATGATCAGTGTGCGAGCTGCCAGAGGGTCGCCGTGCCTTCAGGAGAGAAGACTAGGAGGTAATCAAAAACGTATCCCATTTACACAAAGTTCTTCTCCCTCTCCTCAGTCGAACATTTCTGCACCCTCCCCAATAGCAATCAAAACTGACGGCAAGCTCCTCCACACTCGTGAAATAGTTAATTTTTCAATCTCAGAGGGACTGGCTGGCACTGATTGACACTTCAATAAAAGCTAATTACTGCGAATGCTGGAAATCAGAAATAAAAGCTGAAAATGCTGGGAAAATTCAGCAAGTCTGACAGCACCTGTGGAGAGACAGAGCTAATGTTTCGCATCTTCTTCGGGATCATATCAGACTCGAAACGTTAACTCTGCTCCTCTCTCTACAGATGCTGCCAGACCTGCTGAGTGTTTCCTGCACTTTTTATAATTAACCTGCTAAAAGGGGTATTTAGACTGAAGTAGACAAACCAGCAATGTGGAGTTTAATTCCTATTCATGCCTCCCAATGCCTTAGAATAGGAAGCCAGGTAAAGATGTTGGGTGGGATTCTCCGGTCTCCGACGGCGAAATCGCGATTGGCCAGAGAATCCCCGTTTCCGCCGAAATCGGGGGCCAGCGCACTTTTGCGATGCTCCACCCCCTCCAAAACGGCATACTCGCAGAGTACGCTGTACACCGTCGGAATGGCCTCAGGACCTCACCCGATGTTAGGCCCATGATGGACCGAGTTCCCAACGCCGTGGATCATTCAGGCTATTTATTTTTGTGAATCCAGCGTGGCAGCTGTGGACTGAGTCCAGCGCCGCCACAGTCAGGGGAAGGGGAGCCGTTCCGCGGGCAGGGGGGTTACTGGGGGACAGTATGCAGCAGGATGGGGCCGCACGCAGCCTGCGCCATGTTGTTCAGCACGGCCACCGTGCACATGCGTGGCCAGGGACCCGGGCAATTCTCCGGCCGTATCCACAGGTAAAGCCGGCTTTACGCTGCGTGCCTGCTAGCCCCCTACCAGACGCAAGATTGGTGCAGCTTCTGCGCCGTTTTTTCGAACGTAAAACGCCACTGTTCCCACGCCGGCATCAGCACTTAAGTCTTCAAATCGGAGAACCCAGCCAGTTGTTTTTGCAAAGATAGTGGTGTGGTTCATCTCAGCCAGCATCGTCTCCATTTACAGTTTGAGCACGTGCCTTTCACCTGAATTTGCACAAGAGGTAACAGTGAAGCCATTAAGCTCACCACCCCGGATTTTGACTGCAATTTTTGGCCGCGATATTTTGAAACACAGGATTCTTGTTCGTTTAATTTCATTTTTGCACTAGCATCAATTATAACAAAATACATCTCCAGAAACTTCATTCTGTTTTTCCTTGGGGATGGAAATTTGATACTCTTACACGGAGTCGATGCTCCTCTGTGGATGAGCTGTGACCAGCAGCATTGTGATTTGAGGGTTACAAAGCCCACCGACTGTGCTGCCATATTCATGGGCACCCATAGCCCAATTTACAGAGGCAGCTCTCTGAATGCTCCCTAACAGGCAGCGAATCTCAGCCAGCTTACGGATACTACATGCCATATTGGTGCAAATACTGTAGCAGTCTGCCGAGAATGCTCCCGCTCCCCTCCCCCCACTCCCCCAATGATGAGTACCGGGTATCCCTGCAGGAAAGTAAGCATGCAGAGCGAACTGGGAATGGGACCAGTTGTTCGGTGATGGGCTCCATGGACCAAATGGGCTCGTGTACGGAAGGTTGTCCGTGTTTCCAGAGACTGGCACCTATGCACCGGTGAGGTGACATTCCTCCCCGCTTCGGGCAAAATGAGTAGGGATAAACAATCTGGTTCCTTGCAAACAGGGGAGAAAAGCCAAACAGAGTGAAGTTATGGTGGGACCCATCGCTGGTGTTCTCGGCCTCTGTTTCTATTAAGACATGGTTAGCGCGTGATTGAACAGAGCATTAAATGGCAATGAATTGAGTTGGAGTTACAGATTGTAATCAAACCACAAACCCCTGACTAAGCAAACAGGATCCAGGATGAGGCAGTAAAATAAACTCAAATTGAGATCAAGAGAAAAAAGGATCAGAGGAATATGCAGAGTGGGGGAGGGGGAGAGAGAGAGCGAGAAATGAAAAAATGAAAATTGCTTATCGTCACAAGTAGGCATCAAATGAAGCTACTGTGAAAAGCCCCTAGTCGCCACATTCCGGCACCTGTTCGGGGAGACTGGTACGGGAATTGAACCGTGCTGCTGGCCTGCCTTGGTCTGCTTTCAAAGCCAGCAGTTTAGCCGTGCTAAACAGCCCCTAAGAGAGAGGGGGGGGGGGGGGGGGGAGAAAGAAAGAGAGAGAGAGAGAGAGAGAAAGGGGAGGGGGGGGGGTACAGAGAGAGAGAGAGAGACAGACTCACTGGAATGATGATAAAAATGTTATATAAAATGTTATATTAAAAAATTGAATAAAAATGTCAAGGCAAATGAGAAAACTGGAAAAAGCAGAGCAGCTGAGAGTACTGTATGACAGCACGGAAAACATTCCACGACAACAGCAGACAGGGAAAAGGTGGCCTCGACTGGGGTGGGGGGGGGGGGGGAGGTCTCCACTCCTGTGCCCCCAGGAGGCGATTCAATGAAGCACATTTCACAGCTCTGCCCTCTTTGATTAAGGTGGCAGGGTTCGAGGGATGACATAGGGGATGCAAGAGGGAGAAAACAAAACGAGAAACACAGGGAGGGAAAGAGGGAGCGAGAGAACAGAGATCATAAACTTGTTTGTGCAATTTTGGAACACGGTTGGCAACAAATTGCACAGTCTTACAGCTACCTTTATGGTCTGTGACTCTCTGCCAGCACGAGAAAGCTTTGCAGACTCTGCCCGGTACAAAGGAAAGTACAAAAGAGGAGTAAACCAGACGGAATATGACTGCTTATGACGTGGCAGCAACTCAATGAACAACACCAGCTCCCTCTGTTTACAAATGAGGCGTTGAAATTAACTCCTGCTTCCAGTGTTAAGAATCTTCTTTTTGTCCATGAATTCAAAGGGACATAGAAACAAATTGTCCACAAGGGAATAATGGGCTGAGGGAAGAGCCAGCATGCCAAAGGGAGGGGGAAGAGAGTGAGGAAATTCATAGGGCACGATTTAACACTGGAAAAAACAAGTCACTTTTAGGGCAGATACAGCAGGGAGTTTCTGGGAGAAATGTGCAAACTTCACACACAGTGACCCGGGGCCGAGATCGAACCCGGGTCCTAGGCAGCAGTGCTAACCACTGTGCCACCGTGCCGCCCTGTGCGGACTAGTGCTAAACAGCCCCCTGTTGAGTTCTCCCAGGCATGGGCTTTAGTTCCATTAGGACCCAGGAGAATTGGGCGTCAACATATTTAAATTAGTCCAATGGTTCACAATGGTAAACGCAACATCTTGTTGCAAATGGAAAAAAAATGTATTCCTTTAACAGCCTTGTCGCATCATTGAGTCGGGTGTGACGAGGCTGTTTGATCGTGCCCAGTATTAAAAAATGCCTGCAGTCTTCAGCTGGTTTTTATTCTCTATGAGCCTGTGCCAGTTGTACAATAATCGTATGGTGCCAGGCGAGTAATTAGCGATGCTCGGATCACTAGTGGTGTCTTGGCTTGCTGGAGCAGTCAATGAGCTGTAGCTGATACAGAGTCTGCAGGGAACAACAACACTTTACTCAATCAAGGGGTGGCGGTGTCGTGGTATTGAAGGGCACAATGTAGGAATCAAAAGGCAATAGTAGCCAGCAGCATCAGAGGAGTCTGCTCTGGAGAGTACCGACCCCAGCCAGACTCTGAGGAGTACACAAGATTACAGCTGTCACAATGACCCAGTGATACTCACTGCACAGCCACACTATTGTTTGAGGAATAAACCAAAAACTCAAAACAGATTTCACCCCTCTGTCACCATCAGTCTGCACCCCCCCCCCCCCCCCCCCCAGGACAACCAAACATCCTCGGCTGCATTAACCTTTAGAATCTCTCAACTTCAATTGCCTCAACCAAAAACCAGACAGTGGATGCGAGGTAGAAAAAGGTGTTGGAGTTTGGGTGGGAGGAGGGGCGGTGCGATTGCATGGAGTCAAGCACTGAATATGCTCTGGCTGTGATGCCCCTGCAGCTGAATGGCCTGCGGCCAGGTGTGTGAATGAAGGCAGTGGGCAGCTGACACTTGTGGAACTGAGGGAACCAGGAGGACAGAGAAAGTTACGTGTTTGCTTCCTCCTCAAAACATGGAACAATTGTGGGTTTAAAATTGGGGGGGGGGGGGATCATCTGGCAGCAATCCCATCAGGCAGGTGGCATTCCGGGTGTTTTTATGGGAGATCACCGTACAGTCAGCAACGGTCTCGGCCCACGTTAAATCCTCCGCTGAGGTAGACCCATACAAAGAGTGAGCTTAAACACAGGAACCCGCAAGACATGGGCAAACTACCAGGCACAGATCTATCCGCACTGCTGCTGTTTTTACACAGTGCTGATTTTACAAGCTGGTATTTATAACGCTCCGATACAGGAGCACTGAGCTTTGGAAAGCAATTCACAACTATTTTAATAGGCTTGCAGACAGAGTAGTACTGATCGGATGGGCTGCAGGAAGGTGGGCGGCAGCTCATACGGGGCAGAAATACGGGGGGGGGGGGGGGGGGGGGAGAGACCCAGTGGGCCAAATGGTCCTTCCTTGTGCTATGAAATCCCACTTTACCCAGTAAGTTTGCTAAAGCTGCAGCCCACAAGCAGCCTCTTGTTGAAAAGCCGCCGGGGGGGATGCTAAACGCCCACAACTTTTCAACTCGGTCCAACTTTAACACTCGCATCGACATTGAGCGATGAGGAGGGGTTTGTGATTAGAATTTTAAAGTGAATCTTCCACCATCAGGAGCCTGCCCCTGGCCTGCCCTCTATCCAGCTACCTAACCTGCTTTTTAACGTCTAGTTACCGGATTGAAGGACCTTGCAATTTAGCAACTAAAATAGTCACCAGGGCAGCCAATTCATTGGCCATCGCTGGCCCACCGGTTAAATGAAGCCATATTTTGGCAATCTGTTATAATTTACTGCGGTCAACAGTGGTGTAGGGCCCAATGACATTGAAACATTGTAGCCACCAACATGAACCTGCTCCAGAATTGATGAAATGTAAAAAGTGGGGGTGATCCTTACCTTTATTTGGCCTGCTTTACACTGTCGGTAAAACATGGAACAGGAAGGAGCCAGGATGGTGCTGAACCAGTTAACCACACATGTTTCTGTTAAATAAGCAGCTTAGGCACTTCCACCTTGGGTAATCAGAACAGCCATTTCATATTTACTGTCTCCATAGAATCAAACTT
This sequence comes from Scyliorhinus canicula, assembly GCF_902713615.1. Classification (NCBI taxonomy): domain Eukaryota; kingdom Metazoa; phylum Chordata; class Chondrichthyes; order Carcharhiniformes; family Scyliorhinidae; genus Scyliorhinus; species Scyliorhinus canicula. Next base: position 88,849,154 of record NC_052160.1, read on the forward strand.
GTGATTACAAATCCTTTCAAACAATTGGAACAGTTGGACAAAATGTATCTAATTTTTGGGAGCTCACATGGGTGGAATTTGTTAAGAGATTTCCAAACAGATCGTCAAGCTATGAAACTGGGTGCAGATCCTTTGCTATATAGTTGGTTTATTTAGAGCGCAGCCATCTCTGCCACCAACCTGTGGTCAGTCTCCCAGAAGTCTCTCTTTATACTTGTTTGAAACACAATAAACAAATTAACTCGTGATCAACCTCTTTAACGAGGTACGCTCATTTTATCGTAACTTAAAAACAAAAAAGTCAACAGAAATTTAGCAAATTAACATGTTGCTGTGGGAGGTGATGATGCACTTCTGCCCCTGCAGTGCCCCCACCGGGCAGGCACTGCATATTTCCTTCTCCAGGGACACCTGAGCACAAACATAACCAGGGAAGAGAGGCAGGCAGTTGGGTTGAATGGGCCCCTCAACCAGCCACCCCATTGTCTGGACCTGTTTATGACCACCCCACTCTGGGTGGCCAAAACTCAGGTGTGGGGGGCTGAAGCGTAAACAAAACGGGAGGAGCAGCTCCTTCAAATAATGGGGCCTGGTACAACCTTGATAAATGTGGGAAATTGGTGGCCAATGAATTGACCAAAAGGCTGTACTCTGCCCGGTAACAGGTGGTGATTGGATCCTACCCCAGTGGGATGGTTCTCAGAGGCCTCAGGGAGCAGTTGAGTCCAGATACACAAAGACAAGGACCTGCTAATTCTGTCTCCAGAAAGGGTGTAAGCGCTGTATTACAAGAAACTACAAGATCTGAAATAATCTACAGTAAAAACCTCAAACTGAAAGCAACGTTTGAAGAGGACTAAGGTGCTGGAAACAACCATCTGAAATAAATACTTTTTTTCCTCCTAATTATGATTTTCACCTCTCTGTGTTTGTCTGCCTTTGTGTATGAATAGAGGGTGACGGCAAGTTACAGTGGAGGATTAGGAATATGATAATAGTGAACCAGTTGTGCAAATGTAATTATAATTCTTCTTATTGATAACAGAATAATTGTGTTTAGATCTTTAAAAGTTTTTTTTAAATAAACATGGGAAAAGATTGCTGGGGTCTCCAGAGGATACAGGCGGCCTGGGAGTCCATGAATCGAACATCTATGGTTAAACGGGGTTACTGTGTATAACATCCTCCACACCAAATCCCTGATGGAGAGATGGATGATTCCCACATGGAAAGGTCCTCAGCTCCTCCAGCCAGGAGGACAGAATGCCACTGTATGGCTGATGAGGACGTGAGGGGGAGGGGGGGGGAGGGGAGGGGGGGGGGGGAGGGGAGGGGGGGGGGGTGGCGAGGAGGGCGTGCAGTGGAGGGCGAGGAGGGCGTGCAGTGGAGGGCGTGCAGTAGCAGCCCATACAGAAAACCCCTCCAGAGAGTGGAATGGTACAAAAGGGATTTCCGCGAGACATCTCAGACTGAGGGAGCTGGGGTTAGCCAAGGGTTTGGGGCCATGAGAAATTCTGTCCAAACAGGGATCAGTTCAGTTTTTCCAAGTTCTCTGCCCACAGGCAGGTCTGATCTACCAGTCCACAACCTCCACCACAGGTAGGGCAAGGAGGCAGGTACTGAACACATCCCATCTTGAATGCAATGGAACCCTGGGTTGTTGGCATCAATCTGATCCACACTGGACAGAAGGAGGATCTTCACACAACCTTCTTCCATTTGGTGAAGAGTGGGGGGGAATGGTGGAAGGATTCCAGAGATTTTTTACAAAAAATAAATTTAGAGTACCCAATTCATTTTTTCCAATATGGGGGCAATTTAGCGTGGCCAACCCACCTACCCTGCACATCTGTTGGTTGTGGGGGCGAAACCCACGCAACACGGGGAGAATGTGCAAACTCCACACGGACAGTGACCCAGAGCTGGGATCGAACCTGGGATCTCGGTGCCGTGAGGCAGCAATGCTATCCGCTGTGCCACCGTGCTGCCCTAGGATTCCAGAGCTGGTTATCAGCCTGTTGAAACACATTGAACACTCCTTCCTGGCACTGGATCCAAACCCGGAGATTCTGGTCCAGAGTCAGGGCCGCTGCCACTGTGCCACAAGACCTCCTAAAAGTTCAATGGAAACTTATTTAAATTAAAAAAGTATTTTGGGGGAGGATGATGCCCTCCAGTCTCAGTGGTGGCCCCAGAAAGCTTCAAGCATATCGGTGAACACCACGTGCTCTGTCTCCAAGGACAGCCGAGCGTTGACATAACCAACGAGAAGGTCAGGCAGTTGGATCAAAATGACCCTCAACCGCCTGGAGTTATTTATGGCCACCTTGACCCAAGGCCAGGTGCAGGTGAATGAGGAGATTTACGTGCTCTGGATACTTAATTGATACCCTTCAGCTGTATATACGGCATCTTGTTAATAAATTAACATACCATTAACATGACTCACTATGCCTTTCCATGTTCAATGTATAACTCAAAGTTGGTGAGTTTCCAGAAGCTATTTAACTGCATAGGAATAGGAAGAGGCATTGCTTCTCTGCCTTTTGGCCAAGATCAAACACGAGGTCTGGTGCAATTCCTGTTCTCGTCAGCTTGGATCTGATATGCCTCTCTTGTGGGGACCGTGAATTGGTTACAATTAGAGTTTGAATTTGTTTGGGAGCAATAAAAGAGTTGGATTAGGGGTTTGCCTCTGTCCACTCTGCACTTTGTAATTCTGAGAAATTAATATTTTCTTTTTTTTTTTTTTAAAAGGAATAGGAAGAGGCCATTCAACCCATTCTGGAAGCACCTATACTCATGGGATACGATTCTCACCTAGGACATATGTCCTCATAATTTCACTCTTTTAGCCCAATCAGAATGTTACCAAATGGGCAGCACGGTAGCACAATGGTTAGCACAGGGGCTTCACAGCTCCAGGGTCCCAGGTTTGATTACTGGCTTGGGTCACTGTCTGTGCGGAATCTGCACATTCTCCCAGTGTGCGCGTGGGTTTCCTCCGGGTGCTCCGGTTTCCTCCCACAGTCCAAAGATGTGCAGGTTGGGTGGATTGGCCATGATAAATTGCCCTCCGGATAGGTGGGGTTACTGGGGAAAGGGTGGAGGTGTTGACTTAAGCAGGGTGCTCTTTCCAAGAGCGGGTGCAGACTCAATGGGACGAATGGCCTCCTTCTGCACTGTTGATTCTATGATTCTAAGGGATATCGACCCCACCCAATGGTAAATAGAACTTAACCCAGTAATGCATTTTGGGGGACTAACAAGGCAAGGGAATACCCAATGAACAATAGAACGCTAGGAAGTAGAGGACCAGAAGGGCTTTGGAGTGCATGTCCATAGGTCCCTGACGGCAGCAGGACAGGTAGGTAAGGTGGTTAAGAAGGCATATGGGAGACCTGCATTTATTAGCTGAGGCATAGACTATAAGAGCAGGGAGGTTATGCTGGAGCAGTATAAAACACTCTTTAGGCCACAGCTAGAGTACTGGGTGTAGTTCTGGTTTCACACTATAGGAAGGGTGTGATTGCACGTGCAAAGGTGCAGAGGAGATTCATCAGGATGTTGTCTGGGCTAAACGTTTCAAAACTAAAGAGAGGCTGGGGTTGGTCTCCTTCCAACAGAGAAGGCTGATTATGAAAAATCGGGTAGATAAGAAGAATCTTTTCCCCTCAATAACCAAGGGGTTTAGATTTAAGGTAATGGACAGGAGATTTAGAAGGAATTGGAGCAAAGTTTTTTCACCCAGAGGGTGATTGGAATCTGGAACTCACTGCCTGGAAGGGTGGTAGATGCGGAAACCCTCAACATTTTAGCAGCATTTAGACGAACACTTGGAAAGCCATAGCATACAAGGCTATGGATCAAGTGCTGGAAAATGAAATTAGAATAGTTAGGTACTACATGTACAGACACAATGGGCCGAAGGGTCTCTTTCTATGCTGTAAATCTCTATGACTACGATATCCAGGGGTCCATCAGCTCAATATTCACCAACACAGCCCCCCCCCCCCCCCAAACATGGGGAAACCACCTCACCCAGGAATAGCCCAATCAAGATCTGCTGCTTCTGAGACCCCTACACCCCCCCCCCCCTCCCGAGGTATGTCACATCACTATGGAGCAGTTTGGTTTTTAAATTTTACAATACTAAAAATGCGTTCATGGGGGCAGCATGGTGGTGCAATGGGTTAGCACTGCTGCCTCACAATGCTGAGGTTCCAGGTTCGATTCTGGATCTGGGTCACTGTCCGTGTGGATTTTGCACATTCTCCCCGTGTTTGCGTGGGTTTCGCCCCCACAATCCAAAGATGTGTAGGGTAGGTGGATTGGCCACACTAAATTGCCCCTTAATTGGAAAAAATGAATTGGGCACTCTATGTTTATTTTTAAAAATTCGTTCACAGCCCAGTGTAATTTGAGAGCTTAACTGACAACATAAACCATGGGTCGGATTGCCAATCCGTCTGGCTGAAGTCAACCCCTCACAGCAGGTACCCTGGTGACAGGGGAGGCATGTCACACAAAATGTCACGCAAAATCCCATCGAATTTGTTGGGATCAAAAGATTCTGTTGGCAGCCATTGGCTGACTGCAGCTGCCACGGAAAGCTGGCCATGGTAGGAGGGGGTGAAATCCCAGCCCACATCTCCTTCAGCGGATTATGTAGACACCCATGTGCATTTCTACGAGGTGTGGATGAAATGAGTTCACTCCCTCCAATACGGAGCTAAATTCTGTAATAGGCTTCAAGGGGTTGCATCATAACATCACTAGGAAGGAAGTTTGTCATGCCATCCAGTTTTAGTTTCACTTTTGAGCAGAGCACAGCACAGACAGTTCTGCTGCCAATGTCTTTCCACCTTGTTTTAACGGTTCTCATCAACAGTTTTAATAAACCGACAGCATGTTTACCAAATCCAAAACAAAGATTCTGGTAAGGAGCCACTACAAAAATAAGACTTGAAAGAATGAAGGAAAGCAGGATTGGACACCCAACTGTGAAAGTCTTGAGAATGAGAGATTAGCACATTATTTCATCCTCAGTATTACTTAACTACATAGTTACTACATAATATTTAGAATGACTGTTCATTGACTCAATAGGCACGGTATTCTCATTGTCTCCAGGTAGGAAATGACTTTCAGCCTAACTAGTCCTGCGATTCTCAGTTTCCTTGGTGCATTTCCAACAACCCTAAATCTGATTTGCCAGCACGAACCTAATAGGTCCCTTGTCGAATCTCATTAATATTTCTTGCTCCATCACTTGTGCTGGTAATCTGCTCCATTTACCCAACACATGTAGTAAAGGTACATAAGCAAAATATTGCAGATGCTGGAAATATGAAATAAAAACAGAAAATGCTGGAAAAGCTCAGCAGGCTTGGCAGAGAGAAAGGGCTGGTTTCTCCCTCTTCCCCCCCCCCCCCCCCCCCCCCCCCCCCCCCGACCAGTGTTTCATGGCGGCGCACCGTTCGCCGTCAGCGGCATTCTATACTCCCGCTGCTCGTCAATGGGATTTCCCATTGAAACCACCCTGCTGGAAAACCTGTAGGTGGGGGTGCACTGCCAGCGGAAAAAAAAAAAATCGCAGCGCCCGGGAATTTCAGCCCTCATGTTTCAGATCAAGTGGCCGACCCCAACCCTCCCACCAAAATGGGCTGAAAGTTCAGGCAAAAGGTCACTCAAACTGAAACGCCAACTCGCCTCGCTCTCTCTGCAGACACCACTCAACCCACCTCACCAGCATTTCCCGTTCTTTACTCTCGTGAAAGTGGTTCCTTCTACGTTTCCTTGCGTTGTCTTTAGTGTGTAACATATAGCTCCTTGCCTGCATGACAAAATCAGCTTAGATCTAATTTTGTTTGATAACTAAAGGTCTCCACCATATCTCCCCTTTCCAAGATAAGAAAGGCCTGTGATTGTCAGTCACTCCTCTTATGTGAAATGCCACAAGCTCTTGAATCAGCCTCGAGATCAATCTGTCAAAACAGAACATGGTCACCTTCCTCCAAGGTCACTCGGCAACAGTGTAGGGTGTAATACTAGGCAGGAGCTGAATATTGAACGATAAATCTCTGTACCAATGTGCCCAATGAGACAAATCGGCACGGCCCAGGTGTGTTTAAACTCTTGTTACACAGAACAGTTGCCTGGCAACAGTAATTAGGTTGTAATTCAATCAGTGGGTTCTGACTACATCACACCTGTCTAGGGAAATACAACCATCTTATGAAAATCAACAGGAAATGCCAGACTTAGTGACAGCTTTGATTCCTTTTTTCCAAAATTTAGAATACCCAATTATTTTTTTACAAATTAGGGACGTGGCCAATCCACCTACCCTGCACATCATTGGGTTGTGTGGGGTGAGACCCACGCAGACACAGAGAGAACGTGCAAACTCCACACGGACAGTGACCCAGAGCTGGAATCCAATCTGGGACCTCGCCATGAAATGAAATGAAATGAAATGAAATGAAATGAAAATGAAATGAAAATCGCTTATTGTCACGAGTAGGCTTCAATGAAGTTACTGTGAAAAGCCCCTAGTCGCCACATTCCGGCGCCTGTCCGGGGAGGCTGGTACGGGAATCGAACCGTGCTGCTGGCCTGCTTGAAAAGCCAGCGATTTAGCGCAGTGAGCTAAACCAGCCCCATGAGGCAGCAGTGCTAACTACTGTGCTACCGTGCCGCCCTTACATTTCAACAGCAGCTGATTTCTTTATGCGTCATTCACATTGTTATTCAAAAAATAATTTGTTCCATCATTACTTGCCAGAGGAGCTACACTTGAAGCAAAGTGATAAAAGGTAGGGTTAATAACACCGATTGTTGTAAAGCCCAAAATGAAGATCAGAGAATCACATGAAACTTGCTATAATTATACTTCCTGCTGCTAAATGTGCAATATACATTACTGTAACATTATACACCACACACCAAAGTACACAAACAGCAACAGGGGTTACTCGACTAATAATCCAGAGGGTAAGACAAAACCCCTGAACGCATGAGCTTAAATCCCATTATTGCAGCTGAACAGCTGTGGCAGGAATTGTAGGCAATGACTTTGGTGTTAAATTTGGTGTCCCAATATTTAGCTGGACAGAGATCTCTGCTCACCCCAGTACTGGATGTCCGACAAGTAATTTGACAATTTAATGAGTGGAGGATTTGAGAATTTAAAAATGGTGACCATGAAACTATTATTGTCGCAAAGACGCACCTTATCCTCTAATGTCCTTTAGGGAAGGAAATCTGCAGTCCTTACCTGGTCTGGCCTACATGTGACACCAGATCCAGATCCACAATGTTGTGGTTAACTCTTCACTGCCCTCTGAAAATGACCGAGCAAGCCACTCAAATTGTATCAAACCACTAAAAAGTCAATTAAAAAAGGAACTAAACTGGATGGACCACCCAGCAGCGACCTAGGCACCGTAATCGACAATGGCAAACCCAACCCTGTCAACCCGACAACGTTCTCCATACTAACATCTGGGTGCTTCTGCCAAAATTGGGAGAAATGTTTAACAGACTAGCCAAGCAATAGCCTGACATAGTCATACTCACGGAAGCATACCTTACAGATAACATGCCAGACAGCACCATCACCATCCCTGGGTATGTCCTGTGCTAGCTGAGGTGGCCATACAGCAGTATACAATCAGGAGGCAGTCGCCCTGGGAGTCATCAACCTCGACTGCGGACCCCATAAGGTCTCAAGCAATCAGGTCAAACATGGGCAAGGAAACCTCCTGTTGATTACCACATAACCCCTCTTGGCTGTTAATCAGTATTCCTCTGTTGAACATCAATTGGAGGAGGCACTGAGGATGGCAAGCGTGCAGAATGTACTCTGGGTGCGGGACTTCAATGTCCATCAAGACAATGTCTACCACTACTCACCGGGCCCTAAAGGACATGGCTGCTAGATTGGGACTGCAGCAGGTAGTGAGGGAAAGAGGCAAAAATTTACTTGACCTCATCCTTACCAGCCTACCTGCTGCAGACGCATCTGTCCATGACAGTATTGGTAGGAGTGACCACCATACAGTCCTTGTGGAGACCAAGTCCCGTCTGTACATTGAGGATACCCTCCATCGTGTTGTGTGGCACTACCACCGTGCAAAATGGGATTGACTTTTCGAACAGATTTTAACAACTTGGAAGACCGGGCATCCATGAGATGCTGTGGGCCATCAGCAGCAGCAGAATTGTACTGTAGCCACCTGGGGTGGCCACGACCCGATTTCAAAATGGACACTTGCAGAGAATGAAGGGAAAATTGGACAATGCTAAGAAAGCAGGCAAATGCAAGGTTTGTCTGTGGATTGGAGTTTGCAGCTCCCAGACAAGACCGATACTACAAGCCATTAGCATAGTAATGAGCTATCTCCGGGGACAAAAGAGAAACATTTAAGCAACGATACCAGAGCAGACTCCCTGGCGCCAGTGGAGACTAAACAAAGGAAGGCCAACGGTCACCTAGGGCCCGCCCAGCGATCAGGCAACCACCCCTTTATTGGCGAAAATCAATACAGATGATTAGGATATGGTCTAATTAATTGGGGCCAAGTTCAAGGCCTGCCAAAAGAGCGCAAAGCCCTTTGGGGTATAAAGAGGAGCCCCCAAGACAGATCGCTCTTCTTCATCATCATCATCATCTTGGCCTTGGCTCTCAGCGACAAGAGACCCGCCAAGCACCAGACAAGTAAGTCTAACAGTCATCACAAGCTACGAGATAGTCGCTCCTAGCTACTATTCTATACAAGTTCGATGCCAGCAGCCTCAGATCTGGACAACGGCCATTGTTCCTCTGACTGAGTGGGCAACCCGAAGCTAAGTATAGGCTTTTGGTAGTAGTGATAGTTTAGTGTGTAGAGTTTGTGCATGAGTATAATTGACTGTGTGTGTAAATAAATGAGCATTGATTTCAAACTTACTAACTGGTGTATTGAGTCTTGATCAGTATTCGATTTTGAACCTTGTGGCGGTATCGAAGGATACCGGGCGACTCTTGAGCTAGCATAATTAAAACAGAGCAAATTAAGGAGAGCGTATAATGAGCAACCAGTACTCAGCCACAATTTGTAGCCTCATGGCCTGGCCCCCCACTGAACTATTTTCACCAAGCCAGGGGATCAACCTTGGTTCAATGAAGAGTGCAGGGCAGCATGTAAGTAGTAACACCAGACATACCGAGAAACGAGGTGTCGACCTGGTGAAGCTACAACACAGGACTAAAGTGCCAACAGCACAAGAAGCAAGTAATAGACAGAGCTAAGCAATTCCATAACCAATGGATCATATTTAAGTTCTGCAGTCCTGCCATATGCTGTCATGAATGCTGGTGCACAATTAAACCACTCATTGGAGTAGGAGGTTCCACAAATATGTCTTCATCAATGATGGAAGAGCCCAGCACATCGATGCAAAAAATAAGGCTGAAGATTTACAACAATCTTCAGCCAGAAGTGCCGAGTGGGTGATCCATCTCAGCCTCCTCCAGAGGTCGAGCATCACAGATGTCAGTCTTCAGCCGTTTCAATTCACTTCATATGCAAATGCAGAAAGACCTGGACAATATCCAGGCTTGGCAGACAAGTGGCAAGTTACATTTGTGCCACACAAGTGTCAGGCAATGACACCACCTCCGACAAAACAATCTAACCATCGCCCCATAACATTCAATGGCATTGCCATCACTGAATCTCCCACTACCAACATCCTGGGGTTACCATTGATCAGAAACTGGACTGGGAGTAGTGATATAAATACTGCGGCTACCAGAGCAGGTCAAAGACTAGGAATCCTATGGCGAGTGACTCCACCTCCTGACCTCCCCAAAGCCTGTCCACCATCTACAAGGCACAGTCAGAAGTGTAATGGAATACTCCACTTGCTGGATGAGTGCAGCTCCAACAACCACTCAAGAAGCTCACAATAATCCAGGACAAAGCAGCCCACTTGATCGACACCCCATCCACAAAACATTCCCCTCCCTCCATCACTGACACACAGTAGCAGGCCGTCTGTACCAACTACAGATACACTGCAGGAACTCACCAAGGCTCCTTAAGCAGCACCTTCCAAACCCACAACCACTACCATCTGGAAGGACAAGAGCAGCAGATACCTGGGAACTCCACCACCTAGAAGTTTCCGTCTAAGTCACTCATACTTGGACTTTGAAATATATCACTGTCGCCGGTCAAATCCTTGGAATCCCTCCTAGTAGCACCTGTGGGTTGTACCTACACCACATGGACTGTGGGGGTCAAGAAGGCAGCTCACCACCACCTGATGGGAAACCGGTGATGGGCAATAAATGCTGGCCTAGCCAGCGACACTCGCATTCTGGAAATGAACCCCACATCGCAAGAAAGAATAAACAAGGTGTTGCTGAAGTAAAGCTGTGTGTTGACAGCACACATGTGGAAACGCTGCCATTTCTGATGTTATCACAGAGGAAGCATCGATGTTAGAAAATAGGAGGTGGGACAAAGATTGATCCTTTGGGGGCATTTGATGGCATATACATCACTTTTAAAAACTACAATAGATACAGAATGACAGACTGTGGTTTGTATCGCTGGACAATGTGACAGTTACACAGTTACAACCTATGTTGTGTAGTAATTACTGACCAACCGTACACTATCTGCAGTGCACAATATACACTATACAACACTGTGCAGTGTGCATCATACAAGATAACTGCCATTGTACATTATTCAATGCACGGATGGACTGCCATTGCTTCAAAGCAGTGATTTTTCTTATTCTTTACGTTACTGTGTGGTGAGGCTCAAGGTTAGCGGTTTGACCAGAAACCCAGTCCAAATCTCTTCAATGTGCCAGGCAACTTGCACCATTCTCATGGTCTCGCTCCACTCACATGTACATTGGCTTCACATTTTCTTAACAATAATCTGGGGACAAAAGCAGCTCCCTCCAGATAAGCAGTGTAATCAAACTCTCCCAACAAACCACACCCGCAGTGAGCAGAGACATGGGACTGCTGACTCGCAGTGTGTCTCATAGAATTTACAGTGCAGGAGGCCATTCGGCCCATCGAGTCTGCACCAGTTCTTGGAAAGAGCACCCTACCCAAGATCAACACCTCCACCCTAGCCCCATAACCCAGTAACCCCACCCAACACTAAGGGCAATTTATCACGGCCAATCCACCTAACCTGCACATCTTTGGACTGTGGGAGGAAACCGGAGCACCCGGAGGAAACCCACGCACACACGGGGAGGATGTGCAGACTCCGCACAGACAGTGACCCAAGCCAGAATCGAACCTGGGCCCTGGAGCTGTGAAGCAATTGTGCTATCCACAATGCTACCGTGCTGCCCATTGTTTGTCGAGCTTTGCCGTTCTCATCGCTGTTCATGAAGCATCTATCGAATCCCGAGTTTGGGCAGAGGAAACCACCATGCTTATTGGCGAGCTGATGATGTCAGTGTGCCTTCTAATCCAACACAGTCCTGCTCTGACCAGATCCAGCTCTCGTCTCTCAACTACACGCAGGACCGTGTCGCTTCCAAACAGAGTCATTTGGAACCCTTCAATGAAGAAAAGAAGACCATTTTGGAGTGTCGCTCTGCTCACTATGTCCTGCGTGTAGTTGAGAGACAAGAGAACTGGATCTGGTCAGAGCAGGACTGTGTTGGATTAGAAGGCACACTGACATCATCAGCTAGCCAATAAGCATGGTGGTTTCCTCTGCCCAAACTCGGGAGTCAATAGATGCTTCATGAACAGCGATGAGAACGGCAAAGCTCGACAAACAATGCAGCCAGGCTGATTCAGCCAGTGCCAACATTCCCCATTTCACACACTAGTCAGCCGTAAAACAGACACAGCCTCTTTGAAGCTGCTTACTGAGTTTGGACAGTAAACCTTTTGTCAATGACTGTACAAAACAGGCAAGTAGCCACACTGTACAAATAGCTGCCAGCAATGCAAATAACAGAAAACACAAGAAACCGGCAGAGACAAGTAGAACTGAACTGGAACAAAACTGAGCCGGGAGTGGATTTGCTTCCAGGATGGGATTCAGCGCTGCCATTTCCTCTGATACCCAACATTACTCATTTGAAGGAAGCTGTAATGGCACTGAGGCAGTTCAGAGGAGGTTCACTGGATTGATTTCAGAGGTGAGAGGCTGGTCTTATGAAAGAGATTGAGCAGCATAGGGCTATACTCTCTGGAGTTTAGACGAATGAGGGGAGATCAAATTGAGGTATATAAGATGATAAAAGGTATGGATAAAGTAGACGTGGAGCGAAGCTTTTCTTGTGGGGCATGAAAGAGACATCATTGTCTCAGGTTAAGAGGTAGCGAATTTAACACAGATAAGAGAAACTGCTTCTCTCAAAAAGGGTTAAAAAACACATTATTCGCTACCCCAGAGTGCGGAAGATGCTGGGACAGTGAGTAAATTTGAGGAGTTAGACAGATTTTTAAAAAATTATAAATTTAGAATACCCAATTCATTTTTTCCAATTAAGGGGCAATTTAGTGTGGCCAATCCACCTACCCTGCACATCTTTGGGAGAATGTGCAAACTCCACACGGACAGTGACCCAGAGCCGGGATCGAACCTGGGACTTCGGCATTGTGAGGCAACAGGGCTAACCCACTGCACCACTGCTGCCCAAGTTACAGATTTTGAATTGGTAATGGGTTGAAGGGTTACGGAGCAGGATGGTGGAGTTGAGGCTATGCTGAGATCAGCCATGATCGTATTGAACAGTGAAGTAGGTTTGAGGCGCTATATTGCCTAGTCCTGCTCCTAGTTCTTATGTTCTAAGAAATAACTATTCAGTCTAATTCCATCTTCTAGCTCTTGGTCTGTAGCCCTGTGGGTAATCGTTTCTCAAGCACAAATCTGGTGTGCTAGATTAAGAAGGGGATCAATCAGGGGTTATGGGGAGAAGGCAGCAGAATGAGGAACTATTAGCCATGATCAAATGGCAGAGCAGACTCGATGGCCTAGTTCTACTCCAAAATCCTGTGGCATGATGATGTCCAGAAAAGTTTACATTCTCATAGTTTAGTGTTCTCCAACTGTGATGGGAATCTGCCCGACGGCTCTGAAAAGCTGTGATTGGCAAAGCATCGGTGCAATTTTCAGTCCCCCTTTTTAAATTAGCTGCTCTAGATCAGCGAAGGGTAGCTCAAAACCATAAGACTTCAAAATCATAACACTTTTCAACTTTGGGGGATTGATTAGCATCACTGTCTATCCGGCATGAGCAATGAGCCGGAGACACCATCGCCCTGTCCATCCGAGTCTCCCCATCGGGTATGTCGTTCACATAGACTTCCCATTGGGAGTGTGGTTTGCAGTCTCCCCGTTGGGCATGTAGGTTACTTAGATCTTTCTCGTAGTCTAGGCAATTGCCTCTGCTGTTTCAAGGTAAAATGGACCCAACTGTGAATTCCCATCCCCCAAAACCCTCCTGTAACAGGAACAAAATTAGACTAAGTCACTGTAAAGTCCTGATCACAGTTTCTTCCTATTTGGTTTCAAAGCACGTTTTATTGCTGGACTAGAGTTAGTCTCAGTGTCGACATCAGGCCATTGGTGATAGGCGAGGGGTTACCCAGCCTGGAATCTAATCAGCAATGTCTGCTGACACCATGAATCACAAGAGCAGTTTATGACCCCAGAGGTAAGATATCTGCGTGAAATCACATTGAGCTGCTAAAGCACACTTTCAATTCTGTTTCATCACACACACACAAACTCTGTAATACAGGAAGAACATAGAGATTGTTGCAGGAGAGGGAAGAACCACCCCCTCCCCCCCTATTCTCCCTGAACAACCTCTCCGACTCCCTGATCAAATCCCAAAACTTGTTGGGCCGCCGACAGTGACAGAACAAAGATAATGAGCATTACAAAGGTGGCCAAAAGTGCCTCTTCCTGAATCTTTTCCCTATTCCAAAGTGACATTTAGTCAAATAATCAGGGCCAGAATTTGCTGTGATTCCCTTTTCCCGCTGGTAGCGCAACTCCACCAGTGGGTTTCATGACGGTGTGGGGTGTTTCCAATGGGAAACTGACAAGCGGCGGGAAGATAGAATCCCACTGCCAGTGAATGTCGCACCGAGAAACACGTGGCTTGGGGAACTGGAGAATTCCCCCCGACCCTGCTCCTTGTTAATGCTGGTTGAGGGATTAACATTGGGCCAGAGAGAACACACCCACAGGATATTCAGGTGTAGGTGAGCACGAGCTTCCTCCATCTCTACCTTCAGTCCCCCTCTTCATTATTCCATATCCTTCACGCTCAGTACCCTGTCCCAGTGAAGCAATCTCAACAGCCACAAGGACATGAGGAACAGGAGAATGAGGCCATTTGCCTTGTCCAGGCTATCCTGCCATTCAATGCGATCATGGCTGATATTAGGCTTCAATTCCCACTTTCCCAGCCGCCCCCTCAAAGACAAAATTCTGTCTATCTCAGCCTTAATGTGTTCAACAACAACAAAACCCAATACGGGTATAGGGTGGATACGTGGGTTTGAGTAGGGTGATCATGGCTCGGCACAACATTGAGGGCCGAAGGGCCTGTTCTGTGCTGTACTGTTCTATGTTCTATGTTCTATAACACCTTTCCCATCCTTGGGATATCCCAAAGTGCTTTACAGCCAGAAGTATTTTTGAAATTATTATAGTCAATGAAGAGTCCCTAAAAAGGAGTCAGATGTAGTTTATTTCCTACTCTTGCTAGGAAATACAACAAGAAAGCAGCAGTCTGAGTTCCAGCCGGGACCATCCCGAGATGCCGGCGCCTTCCTGGGCCCGCTTTTATCTCAGGGACTTAGCAGTCTGCTGTTGGGCCTTCGCCCCTCAGCGGGAGAGCTTGTACTCCACTAACCTTATGGAGAGATTAATCAGGTCGTCCCAGTGGGTCACAACATCCCTCCCCATCAAGGTCCATTAGTCCTGTCATGTAGAGTTTGCCCACAGTTGTGCCTTGGGCGTGTTGGGGGGACACCGTTTCCACATCGACCATCAGGGGGATACCGTCAGCTAGTATTGCGACTGTTCCTTAGCGAGGCAGTCATCTGAAAACTGGATGTCAGAGTCTCCAGATCGGATTCCAAATTCACCACCCCATGGGCCTTGTTTAGAGGCTCCCAGGGGGCGATGTCCCCAGGCCTCCATGTGTCAGCCCGGTGGGGCTGGACGACGACTCCTCGGGTGGGTTTGTTCCACCTCTGCTCAGGAGCTTTGTCCCTGCTCCGGAGGTGGTCGAGGTGCTTCTGCGCTGTTCGCTCTCTAGTCTTTATTTGGCAAGATACCAATCCAGTGTTTCACCACGGTCCCCGGAATCCAACAGCACCGTCACCAAAGTTGCTGCGTCCCGGGGTCGGAAACGTCTAATCGGTGTGGCTGCCTTTGAAGGTAGTGATTAACTTCTACTTCCCGCTAATATCGGGGAATTTTAAGCTAAGGCGGGTTTGGAGCTTCCGGCCCATTAACACTCCGATCATGGCGTGTGGTGTGATGTGGTCCGGTAGCTGAACAAAAAGCGTGCCAGCCTCATCTCCACTGATCCCGTGGCCAGTTTCCTCAATACCCTTCTTGAAAGTCTGCCCTGCTCTCTCAGCCAGATCATCAGAGGAAGGATGGTGTGGGGCTGTCTGGATGTGCTTCACACAGTTTGCCTTCATGAAGCGTTCAAACTCTTTACTGGTGAACTGGGTACCGGTGTCCATGACTAACATGTCTGGGAAGCCATGCTTGCTGAAAGAGCGTTGTAGCTTTCCGACAATAGCCATTGAAATGGTGGACAACATTCAATGGGTGCCTACCCATTTGGAATGGGTGTCCACAATCAGCAAGAACATTGAACCTTGGAAAGGTCCAGCAAAATCTGTGTGTAGGTGCACCGAAGGCCGGCCCGGTCATTCCCATGGGTGGAGTGGTGTAGCTGGAGGGAGCTTCTGATCTTCCTGGCATATGGTGCATTGCTGGGTCAGTCACTCAATCTCACCATCAAGGTCTGACGACCACACGTAGCTTCTGTCCAACATTTTAATCCTCGAAACCCCAGAGTAGATTTTGAAGTATGGCCTGGCTGGCTGCCCTGGCTTAGGATCACGACGCGAGCTCCCCACAGGAGGATGCCATCCTCCCCATTGAGCTCCTGCTGCTTGGTCTCAAAATCCCGCAGCTCCTGCGGCACTTTCCTTGCTGGTTGTAGAAAATATATTTGTCTCTTGAGTCAGTGCCTGTCTCGTAAAACCAGCAGAGACTTCCTCTAGGTTGCTCTGGTACTCCTTTCAGGTGGCTCCGGTAAGTAGATCAGGCACTCGCTGTAGTCCTTGGACGGATGCTCTCCATAACTCTCTGGAAAATAGCGCAAGCCGATGACATCCCAAATGGTGACCGTGTATATTCGTAGAGGCCTCTGTGGGTATAGATGGTCACAAATCTTCTGGAATCTGTGTCTAGCTCCAATTGGAGGCGTGTGTGACTCAGAGTTTAGAAACAGTGCCCTCCAGCCAACTCTGCGTAGAGGTCCTCTAATCGTGGCATCAGGTGCCTGTCCAAACGAGAGGCCTTATTTACGGTTAGCTTTTCACCCCTGCACAGGCGGACAGTTTTATCTGGTGTCAATACCAGGAATCAGGCGCTGCCCAATCTGCAAATTGTTCCAGCTGGATGCCTCCTTGGCTTTCCAAGCGGTTGAGCTCATCCCCACAATGCTTTGGGAACTGGGCGGGCCCCGAAATACTTTGGTTGGGTCTCAGGTTCTACGTGTATCTTGGCCATGGCACCTTTGATCTTACCCAGGCCCCCCTGGAAAACCGCCGGGTACTTCCCCAAGATGTCTACGTATAATCCCTCATCCTGAAAATCTGCGGCCAACCTACAGAGCCTCTGTAGCCAATCATGGCCGAACAGACTCGGGCCAGGGCCACCCACTATTAACGGGGGCAGTCTGACAGACTGCTGGCTGTAGGTGACGAGGGTCATTGCTGTACTCGCCATGGCTAGGGATTTCTCCTGTGTAAATTGCCAACCTCACTTCGGTGTCCCTCAAGTTCAAACGCTGGATTCCTGCCCTGATCTTATCGAATGCCTGCCGTCCTATCAGAGACTGCAGCCCCGTGTCCAGCTCCATCCTGCCACTGAGACTGCAGCCCCGTGTCCAGCTCCAATAAGAATGGTGATCATTCACCTGGATGGTGATTTTGATGGGGATAACCCATGTCATGGCAATGCAATTCAATTGCATGCATTCGTCATCCTGGGGCTGCTCTATGTGGAGGGTCCTGGCTCTAGGCGGACGCCTCCCTCAACCAGGACGACACGCTTGCTGGTTGACCTGGCATTGCCCATCTCTGCAGTTTCTCCGGACACAAGTGCCACACCTATGTGGATCTTTCTCCATTGATTCTGGCGAGGGGTCTCTCCTGGTTGCAGCGGCCCTCGGTCAATGGACCGGGTCCTGGCAATGATAGGGAAAGGGCGGTGTTCCAGAGGTCCTGTCTCTGCTGCCCATCTGAATAGAGGACGTCCATCACTATTCATCATCATCCTTGACATCGCCTGGAGTATCTGGACTCCTTCCTCAATGCTCTCCCTTAAGATGGCAAGCTCGATGGCCTTTTTGTTTAGTTCAGCAACGGCTTGGCCAGCTGGTCGCCATGTTGCTTACACCACATACAAGGTGATCTGGTAGCATCTCAGGTAGGGATGGTCTGCAGTCAATGTTCCATCGGTTTGCTTAACCATGCTAAAAACTCTGTAACAGACTCGCCCAGGGTTCTCACGGCTATGTTTAATCCGTATCATTGGACAATGACCAACAGCTTGGGGTGGTAAGTGATTTGACACGAGCGCCACTAATCCTCAAACATCTTGGGAGTTTGGGGTCACAGGGTAGATTAGGCTTTTTATGACGCTGGAAGTTGAGGGCCTCACAGGCAGTCAAACGATTTAATTTCTGGCGCTTTTCTCCATTAATTGAGTTTGCCGTGACAAAATTCATACTGAGCCCAATCTTCCCCACTCGCATCAAATGTGTTGAGTCTACCAAAGAGCAGCATCTTTGAAACAGTGCTAACCTTACTCCTTTGCGTTGAGAAGCAGCGGTCGTCTAGAGTGGCCAGCAGCACCGCCTGTTGAGTTTTATTCTCGTCGCAATATTGCAGTCAATGCGAAGTCCCGAAAACGAAAGGCAAAAATTATTTCCCACTCACGCTTGGAAATAAGTCCCAGCAGGGACCATCCCGAGATGCCGGCTCCTTTCTGGGATGGTTTTTAACTCCGGAAATTATCAAGCCCACTGTTGGGCTTCAGCGGGGATGCTCGTACTCCATGAAACCCACGAGGACAACCCGATTGATCAGAAATGTAGTCACTGTTAGAATGCTATGTGGCAGGCAGTCAATTTGTGCACAGCAAGCTCCCACACAGAGTAAAGTGATATTTTGCTGAATAATCTGCTCTTTAGTAATGCTGGTCAAGGAACTAAAATCAGGTTAGGGAGAACACTCCCTGCTCCTCTTCAAAATAGTAGCTGTAGGATCTCTAGAGGCAGGGGTTTGCCTCAGTTGAGCGCTTCAGACTGTGCTGCACTCCCTCAGAACTGCACTAAATGTTGGTCTGGTGTTTGTATTTGGAGTGGGATTTGAGCCCATGGTTTACCGAGAGCAGGAAATGAAGGGATCAACCTTTACTCTGTGCTGCATTCCCTGCCTTTCACACTGAGGATCGGAGAAGCAGGGCTCAGATTTGCAAAAGCAGGCTGAGTGGGAGAGCACAAGCAGGCACCCTGCGGTGGGCTGCCTCCATTAAGGTCACTCCTCAAGAGGCGCTGCACAAGGGTTGCGAATTGCAGTTGAACAAATTGAATACATCTGCAACCCAGATAATTATTTCCATTTGAAGGCAAAACTAGAGGAATTGATGGGAGGGGGAAAGGAATGGTGGGGGTGGGGGGGGGGGGGGTCTGTAACTTAGAACCAAACAGATACAAGAGGTGGGGGAGGGAGAGAGTGAATGCCATAATGGAGAATCACCAAAATGGGTCACAGAATCGAAAACATGGATTTTGGGGGGGGGGGGGGGGGAAGGAGAGAAGAGGGAGGAGAGCGAGCAAAGAGACAAAACAAATAAGAACGAAAAGGCAAAGAACTAGAAAGGACACAGCCATTAGCTAAGCCAACTAAAGGGAATGACCCCACATTAGGCACCTCATAGCAGAACGGCAGCACAGTGGTTAGCACAGCTGCTTTGCAGCTCCAGGGTCCCAGGTTCGATTTCCAGCTTGGGACACTGTCTGTGTGGAGTCTACACTTTCTCCCCGCGTCTGTTGGGTTTCCTCCAGGTGCTCTGGTTTCCACTGTTATTGGCCAGTGTTCAGAGAACCCCAAAGTGTAGCATGGAGTTCACCTGACCCACGACTTTTAATAGATTGTGGTATGGGGAGCACATAGCCCACTCTACAGGTATGGTACAGCAGAAATGGAAAAGTATTTTTTTTAAAGCAAAACAATGTTTATTCTATGAACTCAAGTTAACCATTTTAAAACATACAGTGAACATCTTAGCAACCATTAATTCAAATACAACCCCCAAGGAATACAACACTAAGTAATCCTTAATAACTTCCCAAACAACATCCAGAAGACAAAAGAAACACCTTTTAACAGAAGCACATTAGGTTTACATTCACTACTGAGAACATTATAATTCCGAATTCACCAAATGATCAAGAGATGGTCTTTTTATGGCAGAGAGAACAGTGCACCTGCTCAGTCTGGCTTCAGCTCCAACATTGTAAACGAAACTAAAACACGCCCTGCAGCCTGCTCAAAAACAAAAATAAAAAGCTGACAGATAGCCCAGCTCCACCCACATTCTGACATCACTGATAATACCCAAGGTACATTTCTTAAACACCCATTTCTTAAAGGTACTCTCACATGACACCTCCTACAGTTCAAAGATGTGCAGGGTAGGTGGGTTGGCCATGCTAAATTGCCTATAGTGTTCAAAAAGGTTAGGTGGGGTTACTGGGTTGTGGGGATTGTGGGGAGGTGTAAGCTCAGGTGCTTTGGTCTCCTGCACTGTAAAAAATTCCATGTCTATGATTGCAATTTTGGACAAATTAACTGATAAATTAAAGGGTCCATTCACATGTATTAATCAGGGAAACTATGCGTGTAACAGTAACCTTCCCAGGTAGTAAGCATCGGTCATTATGGTCTTGTTCCAGGTAAACTGGATTCCAAAACTCTGGCACAATAAATGTGATAACAGGGCAGCAAATGCGATAAGCAACAGATCGCATCAACAGGAAGACTATCATCTTCTCTATAAAGCATCTGGTCAACAGTGGAGCAAACAATGACATACTCAGAAACTGCTGGGCTGGACTGGAGCCAGGAGGCTCTGTATCTTTGGCAGCACTCCACTCCACAATACACGAGCCAATAACAGCACATTGTCTCCCGTCACCCATGGAAGGAAGCAGGTCAGTGTTTTCAACAATGACACAGACAATATCTGGCAAACAGACCGGCAGGCAGACAAATGGACAAAAGGAGGGACGTGCACAAACTGAACTATTCACTGTCAGAGCCTCGAGTGGTTTCAAATCTCTGGAATAGTTTGCAATTCCTAACCAGGAACACACAGCAAGATTTTTACAGAATCGGTCACAGAAAGCTTACTGAATAGGAGGAGGTTGTCATTTGGCTCTTCAAAAGGTGCCATTTACCGAGCACCATTCCCCCACCTTGTCCCCCATAACCCTTCAGAAAGCTACCTAATTCCCTCAACTGAATCTGCCTCCATCACTCAGACAGTGCATGCCACACCCTGGTCGCTCACTATGTAAAAGAGCCGCCAAGGCTTCTTTTGCAATTACCTTAAATCTATGCCCTCTTTTTCACAATTATTCCAACCATGGGAACATCAGTTCTATCCTCATGATTTTGAATACTTCTAGCAAGTCTCCTCTCAACCTTCTCCTCTCCAAGAAAAATGGCCTCAACTTCTCCAATCTATTTACATTACTGAAGTTCCTCATCCTTGGAACCGTTCTCATTCATCGTTTCTGCGCTTTCACCAATGCCTTCACATATTTGCTAAAGTGTTTCATGGTAGCACTGTGGCTAGCACTGCTGCCTCACTGCTTTAGGGACCTGGGGTCGATTCTGGCCTTGGGCACCTTCTCCCAGTGTCTGCGTGGGTTTCCTCTGGCCGCTCCGGTTTCCTCCCAAAGCCAAAGATGTGGTTTGGCGGATTGGCCATGTTAAATTGCTCCTTCAGTGTCTAAAGGTGTGGTTAGGTGGGGTGGAGGGGGAGTGGGCCTAGGTAAGGTGCTCTTTCAGAGGGTCAGTGCAGACTTGAGGGGCCGAACGGCCTCCTTCTACACTGTACAAATTCTATGATTCTACAAACACAATATTCCAAGTCAAACCAGTGTTCAAAAGTGTAACATAATCCCAGTGCTTTTATATTAGGATTACGGCCATTTGGCCCCTCGATCTTACTCTGCCATCCATTCAGATCATGGCTGATCCAATTATGGCCTCAACTTCACATTTGTGCTGACCCCTGATAACCTCAACTCCCTTGGTAGTCAAGAATCTGTCCGCATCTGCCTTAGAAATATACAATGATGTTGCCTCCACTGCTCTTTGGGGAAGAGAGTTGGGTGGCACGGTAGCATAGTGCTTAGCACTGTTGCTGCACAGCGCCAGTGTCCCAGGTTCGATTCCCAGCTTGGGTCACTGTGTGTGCGGAGTCTGCACGTTCTCTGCGTGTCTGTGTGGATTTCATCCGGGTGCTCCGGTTTCCTCCCACAAATCCCGAAAGACGTGCTGCGAGGTAATTTGGACATTCTGAATTCTTCCTCTGTATACCTGAACAGGTGCCGCAATGTGGTGATTAGAAGCTTTTCAAGGTAACTTCATTGCATTGTTAATCTACTTGTGACAATAAAGATTATTATAAGTGTCATCACTCCCAGAGAAAACGTTTCTTCTCATCTCAGTCTTAAGTGGGAGGCCTCTTATTTTTAAAGTTTGCCCTCGTTCCATTCTCTTCCACAAGGGAAAGCTTTTTAGCATTCACCCTGTCAAGTCCCCTCAGGATCTTATATCTTTCAACAGTAAAGTTGTCATAGTCCTAGATAAACAGAGGCTGTTTTTCCCTTTGAGGGGGGGAAAGAGCTGACTGGTGGTGGCTTCACCTGAGGATCACCATACGTCTGCTGAGGGGCAAGGTTGAAAAGGCGGCGCTTTGGTGAATTACCTCAGCCGGTACGGGAATTGAACCCTCTGTTGGCCTTCTTCTGCATCACGAGCCAACTGAGCTAAACCAGTCCTCTTGATGTTCACCTCTCAAATCTTCTAAACTCCAATGGATACAGGCCCAGCTTGTCTAATCATTCCCAAGGTAAATCGCCCATTCCAGTTTAAGACCAGGAGCAGGCTATTTGGCCTCGCGTCTGCTCCACCATTCAACAGCATCATAACTGATCTCACATTTACTTTCCTGCCCTTTCCCCGTAACCCTTGATTCCCTTACTGATCAAGAATCTATCTATCTGTCTCAGCCTTAAATATATATAAGGACGCCAACGAGATCCAAAGACTCAACCCTCAAGAGAAGAAATTCCTCCTCATCTCAGTCTTAAATTGGCATCGCTTTATTCTGAGACTATGCCCTCTGGTCCTAGACTCTAGGACAAACAGCCTCTCAGCATTTACCCTGTCAAGCCCCTTAAAAATAATTTTAAAAAATAAATTTAGGAGTACCCAATTCATTTTTCCAATTAAGGGGCAATTTTTAGCGTGGCCAATCCACCCGTCCTGCACATGCTTGGGTTGTGGGGGCAAAGCCCACGCAAACACTGGGAGAATGTGCAAACTCCACATGGACAGTGATCCAGAGCCAGGATCGAACCTGGGACCTCGGTGCCATGAGGCAGCAGGGTTAACCCACTGCACCACCGTGCTGCCCTCTAAGAATCCTTTTTGTCCCAATGAGATCACCTCTCATTCTTCTAAACTCCAATGAGCAGAGTCCCAACCTGTTTAACCTTTGCTCATAAGATAATCACTCCATACAGGGGATCATCCCATTGAACCTTCTCTGAACCACCTCGAATGAAATAATATTATTTCCTTAAATAAGGGGACCAAAACTGCTCACAGTACTCCAGATATAGTTTCATGATCTCACCAATACCCTGAACAGTTGCAGCAAGACTTCTCTACTCTAATACTTCAGCCCCCTTGAAATAAGGGCCAACATCCCATTAGCCTTCCTGATCACCTGCTACACCAGATTGCTGGCTTTCTGTGTTTTGCGCACAAGAACCCAGAAGTCCATTGTGTTTCAGTTTCTGCAGTTTTTCTCTATTTAAATAATAGTGTTCTTTAGTCCTTCCTTCCAAAATGACCAACTTTACATTTTCCCGCATTACACTTCATCGGTCCCTTGAACTTTTTTAAAGAAAGTAATTTACAGGATGTGGCCGTCGCTGGTTAGACCAACATTTATTGCCCATAATAATAATCTTTATTATTGTCACAAGTAGGCTTACATTAACACTGCAATGAAGTTAGTGAAAATCCCCTAGTTGCCACACTCCAGCGCCTGTCCGGGTACACGGAGGGAGAATTCAGAATGTCCAATTCACTTCATCTTTAGTTGCCCTTTAGAATGTGGTGGTGAGCTGCCTTCTTGAACTGCTGCAGTCACCGAGATGAAGGGACACCCATTGGGCTGTTAGGGAGGAAGTTCAGGATTTCGCCCCAGCGGCAGCGAAGGAACGGCGTTTTATTTCCAAGTCAGGGCAGTACCTTGGAGAGGCCGTGGGGTTCGCAGGTACCTGCTGCTCTTGTCCTTCTAGATGGTGGCGGTCATGGATTTTGAAGGTGCTGTCTAAGGAGCCTTGGTGAGTTACTGTAGTGCATCTTGTAGATGGTACACACTGCTGCCACTGTAAGTCGGTAGTGGAGGATTTGAATGTTTTTGTAAGGGGAGCAATCTATTGGGTTGCTTTGTCCTGCATGATGTTGAGCTTCCGAGTGTTCTTGGAGCTGCACATCCAGGCAAGTGGAGAATATTCCATTACACACCTGACTTGTGCCTTGCAGATGGTGGACAGGCTTTGGGGGATCAGACGTGAGTTACTCGCCATAGAACTCCTAGCCTTTGACCTGCCCTGGCAGCCACAGTATTAATATGGCTAGTCCAGTGCAATTTCAGATCAATGGTAACCCCCAGGATGTTGATTGTGGGGGATTCAGTGATGGTAATACCATTGGGTGTCAAGGGGCAATGGTTAGATCCTCTCTTGTTGGAGATGGTCATTACCCGGCAATTGTTTGGTGCGAGTGTAGCTCGTCACTTGTCAGCCCAAGCCTGGATATTGTCCAGATCTTGATGCATTTGGACATAGACTGCTTCAGTCAAGACATGGATATAAATCAGAAATATTTCAGTTCCCAGCACTGATCCATGCCAACATCTTGCCGATCAGAAAAAGACCCATTCATACCTACTCTCTGCTTCCTGTTAGTTACCCAATCCTCTATCCATGCTGATACATTACCTTGTACAGTGGGAACTCTCACCGCGTAGTAAACTTTGATATGGCACCTTGTCCAATGTATTCCGAGTCCAAACATTCTGAGTCCAACTCACCTCACACCAGGCAGAGGTCAGGAACTGCAAGTCCAAAAAGAACTCTGGAATTTTCGGCACATGCACCGACCACAGGGGAACTCCTGAGTTTTAGAGTTCTGTGGGCCAGGGACAAGTCTTCAGGATGCCAGTGTAAAATGGATGAGGCATGAAAACTGGTTCACAGAACCCAGGATGACGTACCATAATGGGAGAAGATTCCCAGACAGGGGACAGGGAGCGAGAGAGCGAGAGACAACCAGAAATGGAGCCATCAGGAAAAGACCACCAGCGGTAGGAGCCACAAGGAGTACAGAAAGAAGCTTCAAGTACTAAAATTGCTGTCATTTGCAGGTTTCAAGCAGCGAGAACTACTATGGGGAGCACAGTGGTTAGCACTGCTGCCTCACAGCACCAGAGACCCGTTTTCAATTCTGGCCTTGGGTGACTGTGTGTGGAGTTTGCATTTCCTCCCAGTGTCTGTATGGGCTTCTCCGGGCACTCTGGTTTCTTCCCATGGTCCAAAGAAGTGCAGGTTAGGTGGGGTTATGAGGATAGGGTAGAGGAATGGGCCTAGGTGGGGTGCTCTTTCAGTGGATCGGTGCAGATTTGATGGGCTGAATGGCCTCTGGTTGCACGATACGGATTCCATGGGAGCAGACCTGGAGATCTGAGAAAGCAGCAGAAGGTTGGTGACTCTGTGGTGTGGATCAATGAGCAAAGATAACCCTTTGGAGCAGTGGTGGTGCGGCTGAAGAGTTTAAGTTATTTTTTAAAATAAATTTAGAGTACCCATTTATTTTTGCTTTCCAATTAAGGGGCAATTTAGCGTGGCCAATCCACCTTTGGGTGCAAATCTTTGGGTTGTGGGATTGAAACCCACGCAGACACGGGGAGAATTTGTAAACTCCACATGGACAGTGACCCAGGGCCGGGATTTAAACTGGGTCCTCAGTGCCGTAGTCCCAGTGCTAACCACTGCACCACCGTGCCGCCCTGAAGAGTTTAAGTTATACTTGTGAGTTGATGCTAGAGTGCAGGCCCGGAGGCCCAAGGCAACAGGGTATTAGGAGCCGAGATTGAAACCCTGTACGGTAGGCGGTCGTTGAGGCCGTCCAGGTCGGAACGACTTTTGGATAGAATTCCAAGGCTCGGCCTTAGGAAAGGAAAAGTAAAGACTCACAATTCCTCATAAGGGAGGCAGATCTTTATTGAGATTGCGTAACTCAAGTGAACACTGATGTCTGGGTGAATTGCTGAGAAATCCATGGGATATGTATTGGTTGTATTTGCCCTTTATCGTGCAGTTTGGTGTTAGAACAGTGTGCCTGTTGATTCACATTTACCTCAGATTAACCCCGAATATTAAAGTACAAGATAGATATAGTAAATAGTTTTGTCTTTCTGAACATGTATAGTTATATTTATTTTGTTTGTTCAAAAACTTCACTGAGAAAGTGTTTTGAATCTCAAACTTTTGTCTACTTTAAAGAAAAAGTTACTTAATTTTTGGAAACTACTTTTATTCCAAGTTAAAACATTTTTCAAAAAAAAACACCCAACTAATAATAATAATAACAATAACAATAACAACAACAAATTGTCACAAGTAGGCTTCAATGAAGTTGCTATGAAAACAGATCCTTCATCTCTGTAACCCTCCTCTCCGCCCATCACCAGTACCTTGCATCCATCCTCCCCGGCTCAAATCTGAGATTCCCCCTGATCGGCATCACCCTCGACCCCGCACCCAAACTGAAGTGGTGCCAGAATTGCTTCCAAATCATCAGTGTGGCCACCATCACCGGACTTCCCGAATACTTCCCTGGAGCCAATGGGAGTGGCATTGCCAGTACCTGCAACCCCCTACATGAACCCACTTCCATCCTTACCCCATATCTTCGCTGCGAACTGTATGCTTAATAACTGCTCCCATAACCTGTCCTGCCACCTTCAATGGCTTATGCATAAATACACCTTTAAAATTATTTATTATATATTATTTTATATTCCTTCTATCAGAATGAATCACTTCATACTTCTGTGCATTAAATTTCATCTGCCTCTTGATCATTCATTCCAACACCCCATCTCCTTTTGAAATTCCGCATCGACCTCCTACCAGTTCACAACTGCGTAATTCACTCATTTTGAAATTGTGCCCTGTCCGGTCCACCAAGATCCAGCTCATTGATGTATCAAGAGAAACAAGGGTGCCAAAACCCACCTGGAAAAGTCCACCATAAACCTTCCTCCAGTCCAAAAATACATCCATTACTCCATTTCTTCTCACTTGTCCAATTCATGTCTACTTTCGAAATCTACTTTTCCTTTTATTCCAAGAGCTTTAACTTTGCTCCCAAGTCTGTTGTGCGGCACGGTATCAAATCCCTTTTGGATGTCCGTGGACACCACATTAACAACAATTTTACTCTCATCAACCCTCCCCTTTACTTCATCAAAAACTCAGGCAAGCTGGCTCACATAACTTTTGCTGAACAGGGCAGCACGATGGCACAGTGGTTAGCATTGCTGCCTACGGCACTGAGGACCCGGGTTCGAACCCCGGCCCTGGGTCACTGTCCGTGTGGAGTTTGCACGTTCTCCCCGTGTCTGCGTGGGTTTCACCCCCACAACCCAAAGACGTGCAGGTTAGGTGGATTGGCCACGCTAAATTGCCCCTTAATTGGAAAAAATAGTTGGCTACCCTAAAAAAAAAATTAAAAAAAAAAAAAAAATTTTGCTGAACAGATCTATGCTGGGTTTTCCTTAATCAATTACATTTGCCCAAGTATTGAGTATTAATTTTGATCCAAATTGTTGTTTCTAGAAGTGTCCCCACCACAGAGGTTAAACTGGCTGGTCTGTAGTTGCTGGAATTGTACTTGCACAGTTTTTGAAGAAGGGTGAACTATTTGTAATTATCCAGTCCATACCAATACCATACCAATGTTGAAGGAAGACTGACAAATCATGGTCAGTGCTTCCTCAATTCCCACTCTAACTTCTCTCAGTATCGTTGGTTGCGTCTCATCCGGTCCTGTTGCCTTATCAACTCAAGTGCAGATAGCCTATCCAATACCACCTGCATAACTATTTTAAACCTTTCAAGTGCCTGAGTTACCACCTCGGAAGGGACCAGCTAGTCTCGCCTCTCCATTGTCCTCCAGAAAGGCTATGTTAATGAACTGACAGAGAGCCTGGATGAATCAAAGTACAGGCAGAGTCCAGAACTGACAAATTCTTTCTCCTGAAAGACAATGGTAGAACCAATTAACTCTCTCTGCAGAAAGATAGAGGCATGAATGCCAACCTCAAGCTGAATGTCCAGTTTGATGAAAAATAAGGTGTCTCTCCAGAAAGCCTGCTGCTGTGAGTACTGAATTATCTAAACTACAGGGACCCAGAATGAATGACTCTACCAGAGACTTTAATCTGCAAGTTTGCTGTGAAAGGAAGTGTGCTAAAGGACCACTATCTGAAGCAAAGACTCTTCTTTTCACCTGCATCCTTTTTTTT
Source organism: Scyliorhinus canicula (assembly GCF_902713615.1). Classification (NCBI taxonomy): domain Eukaryota; kingdom Metazoa; phylum Chordata; class Chondrichthyes; order Carcharhiniformes; family Scyliorhinidae; genus Scyliorhinus; species Scyliorhinus canicula. The sequence goes on from NC_052160.1 coordinate 88,877,368, forward strand.
TTAACCATTTCGACTCCTCTGTTTGTCGGTCTTGTGGCGTGGTTAGAGGGTGTGTGACAGTTAAAGTGGGTAGTAGGCATTGGCTTGTCGTTAACCAGCTGTATTTACTGCAGTTTCCATGATAGTCCTTATTATAAATAGACAGGAATTGTGTTTAAACGTACAAACCTGGTGACTGTAATTATTGAACAGCCAAGAAAGATTTAGGCTATTTTTATAAGAATTATTGGTTAATTGACTTGTGTTGTGACTCCAGGGCATTAACTGGAATTGACCGCGCACTAGCCCAGGGTGTTGTAACACTTTACTTCTCTTATTTGTCTTCTCAATTCCCCTCTGAAACTTCTATACCCAGTTTAGTTCCTAGTTGTATGAACCACTGACCTCTATTTTAAGCATATTATTTCTTCTTAATCTCAATCCCATATGTTTTGTCATCCAAGGAGCACTGGATGTATTTGTCCTACCTTCCCCTGATGGAAATTTGGCTTGACTGTGCCCAAACTCTCTCTTCTTTAGTAGATTTCTCAGGAGGTTCGAGAATATAGAACTCATTGGCATCCTCTAAATAAAAAAGGTGGGGGGGGGGGGGGGGGGGGGGGGGGGGGTTGGAGTCAGACATTTAGAAGAGGTTAGGAGATATTTTTTCATGAAGGTTTGTGAATCTGTGTGAGGGATTAAGACCTCATCCTGTATACTCATTTCTATTTCTAAAACTTTAAAACTGAACAAAGACTTTTAAAATGGCTGAACCCATGTCCGTCTGTGATCTGCCAACAACCGAAAATACATAACAGTTTCGGGAAAACTCATTATCTCATTAAACCTTTATAGGAATTATTAATGACCACCCCGGAGGACTGCACAGCCCAACTTCAAAAGAGAGCTCTCCAAAGGCCATCTGCATTTAATAACTCAGGCTGGCCAGGAGAAGGATTGTCTGCTAAGACGAAGGCCCTGCGGCCTTCCCTTCAATCCCTAATGGACAAGACATTCAACAGTCTTTGGAATCCAGGTGATGGGTATGCATCCTTTGCCAAAGACCTGGTGGAACCGTGAGCGTCATGTGACATGGGCCTCTGGCTTGTGGAACAAGGTTGCTGAACTGTAGTTCAGTCTGTTGTTTGCCATAAACTAGTAGCCCCATGGACAAGGAGCTTCTGTCAGGTGGAATACCTGGCCCCCATCTACACTGCTTCAGATGGAAATTCTGTGCCTTCGCCAAAGACGGATTAGTCTCTGTATGCCCATTTCATTTTGAAGCCACACTAATGGAAAAGTGAATTATCCAGCATTGGTTTTCAGTTCACCGACCTCCGTGAAGGAATATTTCATGATTGTGTGTGAGAACCAATATTTATTTTCTCCATGGTCTCTGTACTGCAAAATCTTCTCCTCACTGCATGCGGAGGTGACGTTGTGACCCTCCTTTCACATTCTGAATGCGTGCGATAAACTAACGCTCTTTTTAGTTCATCTTATCTCGGTTTCCTGTGGGATTATTAATAGAAAGTTGGATCACACAAAAACGAAGGAGTTGGGAAATAGGCTATCGCTTATAAAGAGGGAAACAATTAAAAACTCCTTTCTGTTTACAAATGGGCGGTGGGGGAAAAGAGATTAGGGCTGTTTAAATTAATCCCCCTCCTGTCCATAACATTTGGAATTCTTTACCCAAGATAGATATAGACCCTTAGTCCCGAACACATTCTGGGCAGAAATCTAGAGTTCGAACTGCAAGAGAACAAAGGAACAATTGGGGCAGGAAAATAAAGTGAGGTTGAAGATCAGTCATGATCCAAGTAGTTGAGGAGGCGATGAGGGAAAGGGGGTGGTAGTGGTGAACTATGGCCTACCATTTATTTTCATTAATGCTCTCTATTCGTCCATTCACAAAGTTGGGTTCACTATTCAGAAGTAGGTCTGGCTGTCATACAACCATTTTTCTTGCTTGCTCCAGTGTTGATAATGGAATGTGGCAACCAGCTCAGAATTTACAAATAATGTTGAGTGATAAACAGGGTTAGGACACCAGGGTTATACTTCTACGGAATCTCTTTTAATAGTGCCATATAATCTTGGCCTTCCATTTGAAAGGACAAATAGGGCCTCAGTTTATCATCTCACCCCTAAGATAGGTAGGTGGTACCTCCAACAGTACAGCAGCCCCTCATTTTTTTTTTTTTTTTATAAATTTAGATTAGCCAATTATTTTTTTCCAATTAAGGGGCAATTTAGCGTGGCCAATCCACCTACTTTGCACATTTTTGGGTTGTGGGGGCGAAACCCACGCAGACACGGGGAGAATGTGCAAACTCCACACGGACAGTGACCCAGAGCCGGGATCGAACCTGGGACCTCAGCGCCGTGAGGCGGTTGTGCTAACCACTAGGCCACCGTGCTGCCCTGCAGCAGCCCCTCATAACTGCACACAATGATAGCCTGGGTTAGGTGCTCAAATCTCTGCAGTTGGCTTCAACTCAGGATTCTGTAACTCATTTGTGGCAGCACTACCAACTTAAAAGTTACCATCATTGCCTGCAGTACTGACAGCGGCTCTTAACACGAGGGTCCCACCCCTTTTAGTATGAGCTGTAAATCTCAACATTAAAGCTGCAGCCCTTCAATACTTGCAGTCAATCTCGGACAATCCATTTTTAGTCTAGATTAGTAATGCTCCTGTTTTAGGACAAAGGAGGTGACAGTCTAACACCGATCGCGTGTAAAGAAAATGAAATGAAAATCGCTTATTGTCACGAGTAGGCTTCAATGAAGTTACTGTGAAAAGCCCCTAGTCGCCACATTCCGGCGCCTGTCCGGGGAGGCTGGTACGGGAATCGAACCGTGCTGCTGGCCTGCTTGGTCTGCTTTCAAAGCCAGCGATTTAGCCTTGTGAGCTAAACCAGCCCCTACGTACGCGATTCATCGGAAACTTTTCAACGTCTAGTTTCGTGCACGTTTGGCAGTGTTTCACGACGGGTGCAGTGTCGAGATTGGCACCGCTATTCAACAACACTTAGCTGCTTTTTTGGGGCCATGGGAGCTTCTCCCCATCAAGGCCACACTTTAAAATTTTTCCAGCACTGGGGAGCTGAGCTCGCCAGCAGGACTGGTGCGATCCAGATTTGGGGCTGTCCCACGATGGGGCATGTTTATCATAGAATTTACAGTGCAGGTGTAAGTGCAGATGCGGTTGGAAAAGCACACCCCATATCTTTAACGTACCGACAGAATGAAACATGCTTTTAATAAGAGGCTCCAAATGAACCAAAAGAGATTTAAAGAATCAATGCTAGTTAAAGTAGCGTCTGAATACTTCAGCATCAAAGTGCATCTAGCAAACCAGAGATAATGTTCATCTTTGTCTGGTATTTGCCAATGATCCACACAATGCAGAGAAGGCTAAAGTTCTAATACTCCCTTAGAAAGTACAACAACTGGATAATGAAGTTGAACATGCTCTGAAGGGTCAGAAATAGTGAATCAGAAGTCGGGCAAATAACTTTAAACGTGCTGAATTCAAACAAAGTGGATTAGGTTAACTTGCTCAGGGCAAGGATGGCAGAGGTAATGTGGGTAACCTTTAAAAGAATATCACTGAGCATGCAAAACAAATACATTCCTGACACCAACAAATTCAGCAGGAACAAGCAAGGTGCTAAATATATTAAAAAGTGAAAAGACAAAGAAAAAAATTCTACAAGATGGAAATAGGCTTGAAACGGAGGATTTACACACAATTCTAAACTTTATGAATGATTCGTCCTGCCAAGTAGTCACAAGACCGGAAGACACAAACAACACACACAGCCAGACAGAGCCCAAGGATAAAAGGTTATCTGTACAAGCGTATTCTGGTAAACAGCAGTTAGCATGGGTTCAGGAGGTGAAGATTCTGCCTGACTAATCCACTTGTCTCCAAGGAAGTCACAACTCAAGACAGTTTCCCACGGTGTGTGGAAACTCACTTCAAAGTGATTTTTAATAATCTTCCACACAAATACCCGACACGGTGACACAGTGGTTCGCACTGCTGTCAAAACAGTAACAGGGACCCGGGTTCGATTCTGGCCTTGGGGTGACCATGTGGAATTTGCACGTTCTTCCCTCCAGGTGATCGAGTTTCCTCCCACAGTTCAAAGATGTGCAGGTTAGGTGGATTAGCCATGCTAAATTTCCCCTTAGTGTCCAAAGGGTAGGTGGGGTTACAGGGATAGGGCAGGGAGTGGGCCTAGGTAGGAAACATAGAAAATAGAAGCAGGAGGGGGCCATTTGCCCTTCGAGCCTGCTCCGCCATTCATTATCATGACTGATCATCAAGTTCAATACCCTGATTACACCTTCCCCCCCATATCCCTCGATCCCTTTAGCCCCAAGAGTTTATCTAATTCCTTCCTGAAATTACACAACCTTTTGGCTTCAACTGCTTTGTGGGAGTGAATTCCACAGATTCACCACTTTGGGTGAAGAAATTTCTCCTCGCCTCTATCCTCAAAGGTTTACCCCTTATCCTCAAATTGTGACCCCTAGTTCTGGATTTCCCCACATTCGGGAACATTCTTTCTGAATCTACCCTGTCTAATCCCGTTAGTATTTTGTGGGCGCGATTCTCCGCCCCCCACGACAGGTCGGAGAATAGCGGGAGGGCCTTCCCGACATTTTTCCCGCCCTCCCGCTATTCTCTCCCCCCCCCCCCCCGCCCAACTCCCGACACGAATCGCTGCCGCCGTTTTTTTACGGCCGGCAGCGATTCACAGCTGATAGATGGGCCGAAGTCCCAGCCCTTTACGCTGTTTTTACGCACGGCAAACACACCTGGTCTGGCCGTTCGTAAAAACGGCGGGAACAACTCACTTTTTATAACCATGGCACCGATTGGCACGGCAGTACCACGGCCGTGCCAAGGGTGCCATGGGCCCGCGATCGGTGGGCACCGATCGCGGGCAGCGGGCCCGATGCCCGCGCACTATTTCTCCTTCCGCCGCCCCGCAGTATCCATTCGCGGGGCGGCTGAGGGGCATCCCGGCCCGCGCATGCGCGGGTTTCGCGCAAATACGCGATGACATCACCCGCGCATGCGCGGGTTGGAGTCTTCCAATCCGCGTATGCGCGGCTGACGTCATATGACGCGTCAGCCGGCGCTAACTCCGGCAAGCGGGCTTAACGAAATTTGTTAAGCCCGTGATGCCGGAGCTCACGGCGTCGGGCTGCTAGCCCCGACCGGGGACCAGAATCGGTTCCCGGTCGGGAAGGGGCGCGCTGGCGTCAAACCCGCCCGGGTTTGACGCCAGCCTTACGATTTCTCCCGTTTTGGGAGAATCGCGCCCTGTATGTTTCTGTGAGATCTTTGCTCTCCTCGAAAATAAACTAGGGTGCTCATTCAGAGAGTCGGTGCAGACTTGATGGGCTGAATGGCCTCCTTCACCACTGTAGCAATTCGATGATTCAGCATGGACTAGTTAAATGGATAAATCCTGGGAATAGTTAAGAAACTAGCAGACAGGTCGAAAACTGGGGGAATAACATGAAAGAGTGATAGGTGAGTGCACTAAAATGAGGTAGGCCAGGGCTCACTATCGGGCCAATACTGTTAATAATTCAGAAACTCAGTGCAAAGTAGTTAGTAACAGAAGATATCCCTGGAACTGGAAGAAGTAGATTACAGAAGAAGCTCATCAGCATAAACAAGTGAACTAGAAATGGCAGATGCACATAATTCCGTGCAGCAGGAAGAATGAGACACGCAGGGACTCTGCAGCTGGTGTTGCAAAAAGCCTCCAATAAAGTGGAGAGACTATTTTGAGTCATTGCGGACACAATGCCCAACATGTTAAAATAAGGTACAGCAGCAGTCAAAACCAACAGAAGGTGAATTGCATACCCAACATTGAAATACGTCAGAGGAAATGGCGACCAAAATGGATCGTGCTGTGGTCACATTGAATTGTAAGTCACATGGGAGATGGTGCAGTTGGAATGTTGCTGGACTCGTAATTCCAGTAGATCCAGGTATTATGACCTGGGTACAATAAGCCAGAAATTAAAAGGTAACCATCAATTATGGTGGCCATGACAACGGTCATCAATTGAACCCATCTTGTTCACTCATGCCCTTTAAGACAGGAAATCTGCTGCCCTTACCTGGTCTGGCCTACGTGACTCCAGACCCACAACAACGTGGTTGACTCTAAACTGTCCCCGAAACAGTCTAGAAAGCCATTCATAATAATAATTTTTATTAGTGTCACAAGTAGGCTTACATTACACTGCAATGAAGTTACTGTGAAAATCCCTTAGTCGCCACACCGGCAGCTGTTCAGGTACAGAGGGACAATTCAGAATGTCCAATTCACCAAACAAGCATGTCTTTTGGGACTTCCGGGAGGAAACCGGAGCACCCAGAGGAAACCCAGGCAGACAGGGGGAGAACATGCAGACTCTGCACAGACAGTGACTTAAGCTGGGAATCGAACCCAGATTCCTGGCACTGTGAAGCAACAGTGCAAACCAGTGTGCTAGCGGCTGCCGATTCAGTTCACGGCAATAAATGATTGCCTTGCCAGGGACACTCAAATCCCATGAAGATTACTGTAACCAGCCCTGGTCACCAGGAGAATGTTCACAAACTGGAGATCGTGCAGAGAAGATCGCCAGTGATAAAGGATTGAGCACAAAAGGTTTTTCAGCTTAGAAAAGAGATATCCAAAAGGTTTTGTTGAAAGTATACGAGTTCATTTCTTAGTTAGTCCTTTAAAAAAAAGGAATTTCGTTGCATGTAAATTGGCTTTATCGATGGTGACAGTAAAGGATTGCATCAAAATTATACTCAATGTGGAGCCAAATCATTCCTTCCCAGAATTGGAAGAGTTTGAACTTCTCACCTCTCTCCATCACTACAGACCCCTCACCCCATTCTCACACCCTCCAACCCGGATTTCTGTAGCCAACATTAAATCTCGTCTCCTTCCTCCCCCTGTGACCCTGCCTGCTATGGTACCTTCTCCCAGTCCTCAGCACAAGTCTCCTGCTTTTCTGCACTCCCCTTCAGAATGGATTCTCATTGCACCCTGCCCCCCGACCCCATCTCAGCCTGGCGTTAACCCCCTGCTCAGCCTTGTACACTGCCAATGCCTAACCTCTTCCCCATTTCCATCTGTTCTGCAGTACCTTCTAATGTAATATTGACTGCATGCCATTGTAACATAGAACATAGAGTACAGAACGAGGCCATTCGGCCCATCGAGTCTGCACTGACCCACTTAAGCCCTCACTTCTACCCTATCCCCGCAACCCAATTACCCGTCCTAACCTTTTTTGTCACTAAGGGCAATTTATCATGGCCAATCCACCTAACCTGCACGTCTTTGGACTCTGGAAGAAGCCGGAGCACCCGGAGGAAACCCAAGCAGACACGGGGAAAATGTGAAAACTCTGCACAAACAGTGACCCAGCGGGGAAACCGAACCTGGGACCCTGGCGCTGTGAAGCCAGTGCTATCCACTTGTGCTACTGTGCTGTCCAAAGGTAACGCAAAGGTGTTTGGCAGAGAAAGGGTTAAGGAGGGAATGGTGACGAGCACCACCCACGATATGATATATAGAGTCACATGGCAAGTGGTTCTGGGGAACAGATACGAACAATTCTAAGTAAACAGCCTCGTTGCATGTAGCAGCACTATATGTGACTGTAACCTGGGATTGTGAATAGTTAAGGACAACCATTAAAGGATTCATGTTTAAACATAAGAGATGCTGGTGAGACACCTAAAGATCCCATAATACAACATACTGTGTAGCAAATAGCCCCATATTATGACACCTTCTTTATTGTAAATACCCTTCTTTAGCGTGTTACTTCCGTGTGCATGATTGACATTCAATACTCAACGCATCAAACCAACCAGCCGCATTGAGAGCCTCAAATATCAAGCCCAGATGTAACGTGCGCCAGGCTGCTGAGAGAGATAAAAGTGAGGAAATAGCACAGCCTCTAGCCATCATTTTCTATTCCTCTCTGGCTACTGGCATGGTGCTGGAAGGCTGGATGAATGCTGATGTACCATTGTTTAAAAAGGGAGAAAGGGGTAGTAATCACAGACCAGTTCACCCTAAGCTAAATTATTAGAACAAAATTCAGAAATGTATAGGAACAGAATGTATATCCACAGCAGGTAGCAGGACAGGTAATTAAGGTGGTTAGAAATCATAATATACTTACCTTGATTAGCTGAGGAACGTTCAAGAGCAGGGAGGTTGTGCTCGAACTGTAGAAAACACTAGTCGGACAGCAGTTAGAGAATGGAGTACAGTTCTGGTCATTGCTTTACAGGAAGGATTTGATTGCACAAGTGAGGCTACAGAAGAGATTTACAAACATATTGTCAGATGGGGAATAAGAGCAATAAAGAAAGATTGGATAACTGGGGTTGTATGATGCGAAGGACACAATGGCGGGGGGGGGGGGGGGGGGGGGATTTATTGAGATGTGTAAAATTGTGAGAGGCCTGGACAGAGTAGCTAGGGGAGATGGCACGGTGCCACTGTGGTTAGCACTGCGGCCTCACAGCACCAGGGATTGGGGTTCGATTCCAGCCTCGGGCGACTGTGTGGAGTTCGCACATTCTCCTCGTGTCATCGTGGATTTCCTCCGGGTGCTCCACTTTCCTCCCACAGTCCAATGACGTGCAGGTTAGGTGGATTGGCCATGCTAAATTGCCCCTTAGTGTCCAGGGATGTGCAGGTTAAGTGGGGCTACAGGGGATAGAGCAGGACAATGGGCTCTTTCAGAGGTCAGTGCAGACTCAATGGAACGAATGGCCTCCTTCTACACTGTAGGGAATCTACGTGATGTATTCCCTTTAGCAGAGAGCTCAATAATCAGGTAATTAGTAGACGGATTAGAAGGGAGTTTGAGAGAAATTATTTTCATCCAGTGGATGGTGGCAGCCTGGACCTTAAGCTTGAAAGAACAGTAGAAGCAAAAACCTCATCATATTTGAGAAATAGAAAAACAAAATGACAAGGATGCTGGAAATCTGAAATCAGTACGGAAACAGTAACTGTGTTTCTCTTAGCAATGCTGCTTAACCAGTTAATTATTTCCAACATTTAAGTACTTGGATCGCACTTAAAAATTGTCAGAAACTTTGAAGCTACAGACTAAGAACTGGAAATAAGGTTCAGCTGGACAGATGTTTGTCTGCTATGGATAATGGGCTGAATGGCCTCGTTCTGTGTTGTGAATTTCAATGGTATACGATCCAGTAATTCATTACATGATTGGGTCCTTGCTGATGCCAAGTAAAGTGGTGCCATCTCTGGTTGAAAATATTTATGGAGCTTTCATCGCATGCATGTAACATTGGCGACACAAGCTCCAGGAAATAACCATCTCCAACCAAGAGAATCCAACCATCTCCCCTTGACATTCAATGACACGATCATTACTATCAACATCCTGGGGGTTACCATTAATCAGAAAGTGAACTGGACCAGCAATATAAATACCACAACTACAAGAGCAGATCAGAGGCTGGGAATTATGCAGTGAATAACTGACCCATTGACTCCCCAAAATCTGTCCACCATTGACAAGGTACAAGCCAGAAGTGTAATGAAATACTCTCCAGTTGCCTGGATGAGTACAGCTCCAACAACACTCCAGGACAAAGCAGCTCACTTCATTGCCATCTTATCCACCACCAATGCATAGCGGCAGTCGTGTGCATCACATGCAAGATGCACTGCAGCAACTCACCAAGGCTCTTTAGACAGCACCTTCCAAACCCTCCACCTGTCTATAACAACATGGTCAGAGGACACATGAAAACACCACCACCTGCAATTCCACTCCAACACACACACCATCCTCATTTGGAACTATAATTGCCATTCTTTCATGTTGCAGGATGAAAATCCTAACAGCACTGTGGGTGTACCTATGCCAGATGGACAACAACCATTGGACAACCAATGCTGGCTTAGCCACACGTCTTCCTGTTTCTTTTTTTAAAAATTTTGATTACCCAATTATTTTTCAAATTAAGGGGCAATTTAGCGTAGCCAATCCACCTACTCTGCACATTTTTTTGGGTTGTGGGGGAAAAACCCACGCAGACACGGGGAGAATGTGCAAACTCCACACGGACAGTGGTCCAGAGCCGGGATCAAACCTGGGACCTCAGCGCCGTGAGGCAGCTGTGCTAACCACTAGGCCACCGTGCTGCCCTTGTCTTCCTGTTTCAAACTGCCCACCTGGTCAACCTCTCGCCAAAACGTTTACAATTAAAAGTCATGGAGGATATTTTTTAAATGCACAATATTTAAAGTCGGCAGCAAGACTTTTCTCCGGGGCTGTACATATCACAGTCTGGAAGAATTAATCTTTTATTACTGGAGTCAAAAGCAGAGTTTGCAACCGGTAATTATACACGATAATTTCTTCACATACAAAGGTGAGAATTCACCTCACATGCTCTGCACTTCTCGCTAGTTAATACCTGACCCCAGACCCACGGCACCCACTCCCAGCCTGTCCCCCACCCACACCCACAGCACCCACTTCCAGCCTGTCCCCCACCCACACCCACAGCACCCACTCCCAGTCTGTCCCCCACCCACACCCACAGCACCCACTTCCAGCCTGTCCCCCACCCACACCCACAGCACCCACTCCCAGTCTGTCCCCCACCCACACACACAGCACCCACTTCCAGCCTGTCCCCCACCCACACCCCCCACTTCCAGGCTGTCCCCCACCCACACCCACAGCACCCACTTCCAGCCTGTCCCCCACCCACACCCCCCACTTCCAGCCTGTCCCCCACCCACACCCAGCCTGTCCCCCACCCACAGCACCCACTCCCAGCCTGTCCCCCACCCACACCACCCACTTCCAGCCTGTCCCCCACCCACACCCCCCACTTCCAGCCTGTCCCCCACCCACTCCCAGCCTGTCCCCCACCACAGCACCCACTCCCAGCCTGTCCCTCACCCACAGCACCCACTCCCAGCCTGTCCCTCACCCACAGCACCCACTCCCAGCCCGTCCCCCACCCACAGCACCCACTCCCAGCCTGTCCCGCACCCACAGCACCCACTCCCAGCCCGTCCCCCACCCACAGCACCCACTCCCAGCCTGTCCCCCACCGACAGCACCCACTCCCAGCCTGTCCCCCCACCCACACATAGCACCCACTCCCAGCCCATCCCCCACCGAGCACCCACTCCGTCTGTCCCCCACCCACAGCACCCACTCCCAGCCTGCCCCCCACCCACAGCACCCACTTCCAGCCTGTCCCCCACCCACAGCACCCACTCCCAGCCTGTCCCCCACCCACAGCACCCACTCCAGCTCATCCCCGACCGAGCTCCCTCTCCCAGCCCGTCCCCCACCCACAGCACCCACTCCCAGCCTGTTCCCCCACCCACACCAGGCACCCACTTCCAGCCCGTCCCCCACCCACAGCACCCACTCCCAGCCTGTCCCCCACCCACACCAACCACGCCCAGCCCATCCCCCACCCACACCGAGCACCCACTCCCAGCCCGTCCCCCACCCACAGCACCCACTCCCAGCCCGTCCCCCACCCACACCGAGCACCCACTCCCAGCCCATCCCCCACCCACACCGAGCACCCACTCCCAGCCCGTCCCCCAGACACAGAGCACCCACTCCCAGCCTGTCCCCCACCCACACCCACAGCACCCACTCCCAGCCTGTCCCCCACCCACAGCACCCACTCCCAGCCAGTCCCCCACCCACAGCACCCACTCCCAGCCAGTCCCCCACCCACAGCACCCACTCCCAGCCTGTCCCCCACCCACAGCACCCACTCCCAGCCAGTTCCCCCACCCACAGTACCCACTCCCAGCCCATCCCCCACCCACAGCACCCACTCCCAGCCCATCCCCCACCCACAGCACCCACTCCCAGCCCGTCCCCCAGACACACCGAGCACCCACTTCCAGCCTGTCCCCCACCCACAGCACCCACTCCCAGCCCATCCCCCACCCACACCAACCACGCCCAGCCCGTCCCCCAGACACACCGAGCACCCACTCCCAGCCTGTCCCCCACCCACAGCACCCACTCCCAGCCAGTTCCCCCACCCACAGTACCCACTCCCAGCCCATCCCCCACCCACAGCACCCACTTCCAGCCTGTCCCCCACCCACAGCACCCACTCCCAGCCCATCCCCCACCCACACCAACCACGCCCAGCCCGTCCCCCACCCACACCGAGCACCCACTCCCAGCCCATCCCCCACCCACAGCACCCACTCCCAGCCTGTCCCCCACCCACACCGAGCTCCCACTCCCAGCTCATCCCCCACCCACACCAGGCACCCACTCCCAGCCCGTCCTCCACCCACAGCACCCACTCCCAGCCTGTTCCCCCACCCACAGCAACCACGCCCAGCCAGTTCCCCCACCCACAGCACCCACTCCCAGCCCATCCCCCACCCACAGCACCCACTCCCAGCCCGTCCCCCACCCACAGCGCCTACTCCCAGCCTGTCCCCCACCCATAGCACCCACTTCCAGCCTATTGGCAGTTTTACTAATATTTTATAAGTTTTGGGCTCATTGTGAGAGCATTACTAACTGAAATTTCTTTCATTTCCAAGAAACTATTCCTGATCACAAATTCTACCGTTCCCACCAAATGTAATGGGAGCTATTGCCACAGATTGTCTCAAACTCCTGGCACGCTCTCACTGTCTGCCCGGGGCAGATATCAGTCTGCTGTGGCCAGAGAGGTTTCCCTCAGCTGCGTCTATCTGCCGCTCAGGGTGCACTATTTTTGGTCAGTCTAGTGATGTGTTTATCGGCCTGTGTCTGTACTCTTCACAATTTCGTCGCGTGTTTAAATAGCAAACTCATTTCCTTGCACAAGTTACTTGTATTTTTAAAAACTACTGAGCCTCAGGAAGTGACAGTCTAACTGAGGCTGGGAAAGTCAGGAGATAGGAGGCGAGCTGGCCTTCAAATTCCACTGCCAACTTCCTCTTTCCAAAATATCTGCATCAGCTTCAAGGCCTTGTCATTATGTTTCCTCAGCTTTCAGCGAGGGAGAGATAGTAAACAGAAACATTGAGAAAATCAATAATCTTCCATCCCCTACAGAGTTAACAGAGAGCCTCTCAACCATCAAAACCAAAAAAAAACACAATTCAACCAAAGGCCCAGGCTCCCCTCTTAAGACCCAGCCAATCGCAGAGGGCCAGCTCCCCTCAGCACCCAGCCAATCGCCAAGGCCCAGGGCTCTCTGCACGAAATCACAGCCAACTCCTATTAGAATGCGAGAAAATAGTCAATGACTGAGACAGAAATACCAACAAAACCAAAGAGCAAGCACTCTACATTCTTGTTTCTTAACTGGTTCCTGTCTACTTCATAGTTTTATTTATTACTTTTGGAGACCGAAAGGAAAAAGCACACTGGATGATTCAGCATCTAGAAAGTGGATATAATTTCAGCGATGACAAGAATTTGTGGGATGATTAAGCAGCAGGAGGACCACAAGGTCACTATAGGTCACAGAACTCTTCCTTCACTCCTTCTGTGACTTGGCAATGACCAGCTCATTCTGAACAAAGCAGTAATTGAACTTGGGGGCCATCCTGATTAGTGCCACAGTGCGTCTAATGTATCAGGGAATCAGTCACAAGGCCTCGGACTCAACCGTGGCTAGAACTACTAAGCCATTGGGAGTGGATAAAGCAATCACTATACAAGCCTACATGTTTACACATTCACCAAATGCCAGTTGGTAGATTGGCTGTGTGGCGCAGGGGCAATGCAGTGACATGTCAGTTTTCTTTTTAAGTGTGGCAGAAGGACAATGGTTCAGCAAGCAAGCAGGACATTATGTAGAATTGGTCGAGTACCCCAGAGTACAGGCCCGTAGTTGCAAAACCAAAACACTTCCTGTTAGATGTGATTCCGTGAATGGGCTGTACCTGCTGAACAAACCTGAGCAAGCCAATAGATTTGGAACAATAATTTGAGGGTTTCTTTGCAGAACACCTTCAGTCCGCCTGGAAGCAGGACCCCTTTCTGTCACTTACCATTTCAACTCATTATCCTGCTCTCACGTCCACATGTCCGTCCTTGGCCTGATGCAATGTTCCAGTGAAGCCCAGCTCAAACTGGAGGAACAGCACCTCATCTTCCAATTAGGCACATTACAGCCATCTGGACTTAATACTAAGTTCAACAACATTAAAAACTACCTGGAAACGAATGGTACGGGGGAGGTAGCGGCGTCCACAGTGTGGGAAGCCCTGAAGGCAGTGATCAGAGGGGAGTTGATCTCTATCGGGTCCCATAGAGAGAAGTAAGAAAGAGCGGAGCGAGAAAGTCTAGTTGGGGAGATACTCAGAGTAGACAGGAGTTACGCAGAGACCCCCGTGTCGGGGCGACTGAAAGAGCGCCAGAGGCTGCAGGCGGAATTCGACCTGCTGACCATGGGGAAGGCAGTAGCACAGCTGAGGAAGGCCAAAGGGTCTATCTACGAATATGGGGAGAAAGCGAGTAGAATGCTGGTGCACCAGGGAAGCACGGGATAAGGAGGGCAACATGGTCATAGACCTAGAGGGGGTGAACAACTTGTAATGAAGTGCTTCGCGAGGCTGATCATGAAGCGCATCACCTCCATACTCCCGGAACGCCTTGACCCACTTCAATTCGCATACCGTCGCAACCGGTCCACATCAGACGCCATTTCCCTGGCCCTACACTCATCCCTAGAGCATCTCGAAAACAAGGACTCCTACATCAGACTCCTATTTATTGACTACAGCTCCGCCTTCAACACCATAATCCCAGCCAAGCTCATATCAAAGCTCCAAAACCTAGGACTTGGCTCTCCACTCTGCAACTGGATCCTTGACTTTCTGACCAACAGACCACAGTCAGTAAGAATGAACACCAACACTTCCTCCACAATAGTCCTCAGTACCGGTGCCCGCAAGGCTGCGTACTTAGCCCCCTACTCTACTCCCTGTACACACACGACTGCATGGCAAAACTTGGTTCCAACTCCATCTACAAGTTTGCTGACGATACGACCATAGTGGGCCGGATCTCGAATAACGACAAGTCCGAATATAGGAGGGAGATAGAGAAGCTAGTGGAGTGGTGCAGCGACAACAATCTCTCCCTTAATGCCAGCAAAACCAAAGAGCTGGTCATCGACTTCATGAAGCAAAGTACTGTACACACCCCCGTCAGCATCAACGGAGCCGAGGTAGAGATGGTGAGTAGTTTCAAATTCCTAGGGGTGCACATCACCAAAAATATATCCTGGTCCACTCACATCGACGCTATCACCAAGAAAGCACAACAGCGCCTATACTTCCTCAGGAAACTAAGGAAATTCGGCATGTCCACATTAACCCTTACCAACTTTTACAGACTCAAAAACAGCTTCTTCCCCACTGTCACCAGACTCCTAAATGACCCTCTTATGGACTGACCTCATTAACACTACACCCTGTATGCTTCATCCGATGCCAATGCTTATGTAGTTACATTGTATATCTTGTGTTGCCCTATTATGTATTCTCATGTATTTTCTTGAATTCTGTTTAATTCCCTTTTCTTCCATGTACTGAATGATCTGTTGAGCTGCTTGCAGAAAAATACTTTTCACTGTACCTCGGTACACGTGACAATAAACAAATCCAATCCAATCCAGATTTTTAGGGCATTTTACGGTAATTTGTAGGAGTCAGAACCCCCGCCGGGAGGAGAGGGGATGAAGCAATTCATGGACCAACTGAGGTTTCCAAAGGTGGAAGAGGATCTGGTGGAGGGACTGGGGGCCCCGATAGAGCTGGGTAAAGGGGCTAGAGAATATGCAGTCGGGCAAGGTCCCAGGGCCGGATGGCTACCCTATAGAATTCTGGAAGAAATTTTCAGAACTGTGCCCACTCCTACTAAGGACCTTTAATGAGGCCAAAGAGAGGGGGACCCTCCCCCCCAACAATGTCACAGGCTTCGATTTCACTCATCCTCAAACGAGAGAAAGACCCGCTACAGTGTGGATCTTATAGACTGATATCGCTCCTGAACATAGATGCCAAACTGCTGGCCAAGATCTTGGCTGCTAGAATTGAGGTCTGTGTCCCCGGGGTGATAGGAGAGGATCAGACAGGCTTCGTCAAGGGCAGGCAATTTAATTCTAATGTACGGAGGCTCCTAAAGATCATTTGATGCCCTCAGAGGAAGGGGAGGCAGAAGTAGTGACGGCGATGGATGCAGAGAAAGCCTTTGACTGGGTGGAATGGGAGTACTTGTGGGAGATGCTAAGAAGGTTCGGGTTCGGTGAGGGGCTCATGGGTGGGGTCCAGCTACTCTACTAGGCCCCCGTGGCAAGCGTGTGCACGAACAGCACGAGGTCGGAATACTTTCGGCTCCATCGGGGGAACTAGGCAGGGGTGCCCCCTCTCCCCGTTACTATTCGCCCTTGCGATAGAACCGCCGGCTACAGCGCTGCGGACTTCAAGGAACTGATTCTGGGTGGGGGGGGGGGGGGGGGGGGGGGGAGCATCGGGTCTCGCTTTACGCGGATAACCTGCTCCTGTGCATCTTGGACCCACGAGAGGGGATGGGGGAGGTCATGCAGATTCTGAGGGACTTTGACAATTTCTCGGGTTAAAAGCTAAACAAGAAGAAAAGTGAGATGTTTGTGATCCAAGCTAAGGGGCAGGAAAAGAGACTGCGAGAGCTTCCGCTGAATATGGTGGAGAAGAGCTTCCGGTACCTAGGGATACAGGTGGCTCGAAAGTGGGATGCCCTCCACAAGCTTAATCTATCTCGGCTGGTAGAGCAGTTGGAGGGGGACTTCAAAAGGTGGGACATGCTCCGGCTATCTCTAGCGGGGAGGGTGCAAACCGTTAAGATGACGGTTCTCCCCAGATTCATGTTCGTCTTCCAGTGCCTTCCCATCTTCATCCCCAAGGCCTTCTTTAAGCAGGTGAACAAGATCATCTCAGGATTCATATGGGCAAACAAGGCCCTGCGAGTAAAGAGACTGTATCTAGAGCGCAGTCGGGGGGGGGGGGCTGGAGCTGTCGAACTTTTGCAGCTATTCCTGGACGGGTAACATAGCCATGATTAGGAAATGGGTATTGGGGGAGGGTCGACGTGGGAACGGTTAGAGGCGGCTTCATGCAAAGGTACCAACCTAGGGGCCACTTGTAATGGCACCTCTACCGTTCTCGCCGGCCCGCTACTCCTCCAGTCAGGTGGTGGTGGCGGCGTTAAAGATCTGGGATCAGTGGAGAAGGCACAGGGGGGTGGAGGGAGCTTTAGTCTGGACCCCGACGCAACAATCACAGATTTGTCCCGGGTAAGATAGACGGAGGGTTTCAAAGCTGGCATAGGGCAGGCATTAAAAAGATGGGGGACCTGTTCATAGACGGGACATTCCCCAACCTGAAAACGCTGGAGGAGAAATTCAGTTTGCCATCTGGAAATGCTTTCAGATACCTTCATGTACGCGCCTTTCTGAAAAAAACTGGTGGTATAATTTCCGCTGCTACCCCCACGCAGGATACAGGATAGGGTGGTCTCAGGAACCTGGGTAGAGGAGGAGAAGGTGTCAGACATCTACCAGGAACTTCAGGAGGCGGAGGCAGCCCCAGTGGAGGAACTTAAGGGCGAATGGGAGGAGGAGCTAGGCGGGGAGCTAGATGCGGGCCCGTGGGCGGATGCCCTGATACACCATCAATTGGACTCGAGTCGTGAGGTAGTTCCAAACAACAGGCTTTAACAGGCAAGAGTCCATCGAATTGACTCGATCAGCCGGATGGGTGCCTTCGATGTCCAGCTGGACCTGCGCAGCGGTGCCGGTGACGTGGGAGCGGTGGTCGTCCGTGAGTCCGGGAGCGGCGGGCGTGGTCCTGTGTCCATACCCCTGGTTGGAGCTGGCGATGGCTGGGCCGGGCGAGGGGGTTCCTGTGCGCTGGGGATTGGAGGGGGGGGGGGTACTGGTGTTGGGGGGTGCAGACGCACGCCGGCGGGTGCCAGGTCCCGAAGGGAGACCGTGTCCTGTCGTCCGTCGGGATACTCCACATACGCGTACTGCGGGTTCGCGTGGAATAACTGGACTCATTCAACCAACGGGTCGGACTTGTGCACCAACACATGCTTCCGGAACAGGATGGGCCCGGGGGTAGCCAGCCAGGTCGGGAGCGGGGTCCCCGAGGAAGACTTCCTGGTGAAAACAAGACGACGTTCGTGAGGTGTTTGATTCATGGCAGTACAGAGGAGAGACCGAATAGAGTGGAGGGCGTCTGGGAGAACCTCTTGCCAGTGGGAGGCTGGGAGACACCTGGACCGCAGGGCCAGCAGGACGGTCTTCCAGACCGTACCGTTCTCCCTCTCGACCTGACCGTTACCCCGGGGGTTATAACTGGTCGTCCTGCTAGAGGCGATGCCCCTGCTGAGCAGGAATTGACGCAGCTCGTCGCTCATAAAGGAGGACCCCCGGTCGCTGTGGATGTACGCGGGGTAACCGAACAGGGAGAAAATGGAGTGGAGAGCTTTGCTGATGGTTGTTGTGGTCATGTCGGGGCAGGGGATGGCGAACGGGAAGCGGGAGTACTCGTTAATTACGTTTAGAAGTGTTGCGGTTGTTGGAGGGGAGGGGACCTTTGAAGTCCATGTTGAGACGTTCAAAGGGCCGTGAAGCCTTTATTAGATGCGCTTGCTCGGGGCGGTAAAAGTGCGGCTTGCACTCTGCGCAAATGTGGCATTCCCTGGTCACAGTCCTGACCTCTTCGATGGAGTAGGGCAGGTTGCGGGTCTTGATGAAATGAAAGAAGCGGGTGACCCCTGGATGGCAGAGGTCCGCGTGGAGGGTGCGGAGGCGGTCCACCTGTGTGTTTGCGCAGGTACCCAGGACGATACAAGATATCGTAGTTGTACGTGGACAACTCAATCCGCCACCGCAAGATCTTATCGTTCTTGATCTTGCCCCTCTGTGCATTATCAAACATGAAGGCCACTGACCGTTGGTCTGTGAGGAGGGTAAACCTCCTGCCACCAATGTCGCACAGCTTCGACTATGGCCTGTGCCTCCTTTTCCACCGAGGAGTGGCGGAGTTCGGAAGCGTGGAGGGTCCGGGAGAAGGCGGCCACGGGTCTGCCCGCTTGGTTGAGGGTGGCCGAAACATCAGATGCGTCGCTCTCGACCTGGAATGGGAGGGACACGTCGATAGCACACATCGTGGCCTTTGCGATATCTGCTTTGATGCGGCTAAAGGCCTGGCGGGCCTCCATCGACAGGGGGAACGTGTTGGACTGGATGAGACGGCGGGCTTAGTCGGCGTAGTTAGTCGGCGCAGTTAGGGACCCACTGGGCACAATAGGAAAAGAAGCCGAGACAGCGTTTGAGGGCTTTGAGGGAGTTGGGGAGAGGGAGTTCCATTAGGGGGCGCATGCGTGCGGGGTCGGGGCCTATCACTCCATTACGCACTACGTAGCCGAGGATGGCTAGACGGTCAGTGCTGAACATGCACTTATCCTTATTGTAAGTGAGGTTAAGGAGTTTTGCAGTTCGGAGGAATTTACGGAGGTTGGTGTCGTGGTCCTGCTGGTCATGGCCGCAGATGGTGACATTGTCGAGATACGGGAAGGTTGCCCGTAAACCGTATTGGTCAACCATTTGGTCCATCTCCCTTTGGAAGACCGAGATCCCATTTGTGACACCGAATGGAACCCTTAAAAAGTGGTAGAGTCGCCCATCCGCTTCGAACGCGGTGTACTTTCGGTCACTCGTGAGGATGGGGAGCTGTTGGTAGGCGGACTTAAGGTCCATCATGGAAAAAACTTTGTACTGCGCGATCCTATTAACCAGGTCGGAGATACAGGGGAAAGGATACACGTCCAGCTGCGTAAACCTGTTGACGGTCTGACTGTAGTCAATGACCATCCGATTTTTCTCCCCAGTCCGAACCACCAGCACTTGTGCTCACCAGGGACTGTTGCTGGCCTCTATGACCCCTTCCTTCAGAAGCCTTTGGACCTCGGACTTGATGAAGGTCTGGTCCTGGGCACTGTACCGTCTGCTCCTGGTGGCGACGGGTTTGCAACCCGGGGTGAGGTTTGCAAACAAGGAAGGGGGGTCGATCTTGAGGGACGTGAGGCCGCAGACAGTAAGGGGGGAATAGGGCCGCCGAATTTTAAAGTTAAGCTCTGCAGGTTGCTCTGAAAATCCAGTCCTAGGAGTGCTGGTGCGCAGAGGCGGGAAAGGACGAGGGGTTTATAGTTTTTTAAAACCCTCCCCTGGACCGTGAGGTCCGCTACGCAGCACCCGGTGATTTGGACTGAGCGCGAACCAGAGGCCAGAGCGATCTTGTGTTTCACTTGGTGAACAGGGAGCGCGCAGCGTCTTACCGTGTCGGGGTGGACGAAACTCTGTGCTCCCGGAGTCCAGTAGACAGCCGTGGTCACTGTCCGGGACTGCAGCGACCGATTTGGATTGGTAGACGGCCATAAAGTGGCCCTTCTTGCCTCAGCTTTTACAGGTTGCGGTGCGGGCCGGGCAGCGCAGGTGGGGGTGCTTGGCCTGACCGCAAAAGTAGCAGCAGGGGCCCATGGGCTTATCGGGGCGTCCCGCAGCGCAGGTCTGGGGGGGGGGTTCAGAGTCGGCGGGGGTGAGGGGGGGTCGCGTGCGGCCATGGGCATACGCGCGGGTGTTGCGGTCAGCGACCTCTAAGGAGGATGCAAGGGTCCATGCCTCAGCGAGGCTTAAAGTGTCCTTTTCCAGAAGCCTCTGGTGTATCTGGGATGATTGCATGCCCGCAATGAAGGCGTCCCTGATCAAGAGCTCGATGTGTTCAGCCGCAGTGACTTGCGGGCAGGCGCAATTTCTCCCCAGTACAATGAGGGCCCGATAGAATTCGTCGAGGGACTCACCGGGGAATTGTTGCCTCGTAGCCAGGAGGTGCCGCGCGTAGACCTGATTCACCGGCCTGATGAAATGTCCCTTCAACAGGTCCATAGGGGGTCATAGTCCAGTTCATCCTCTATCAGAGAGTAGACGGCGGTGCACACGCACGAGTGGAGGATGTGGAATTTCTGTTCCCTTGTCGTGCGATTTTCTGCTGTGGTGAGGTAGCTGTTGAAACATGCCAGCCAATGTTTAAACGTTGCTGACGCATGTGCAGCATGCGGGCTGATGCAGAGGCATTCTGGCTTAATCCATAGCTCCATTTCAAAATTCTAGTGTATTAAATTGATGCACCATCAATTGGACTCGAGTCGTGAGGTAGTTCCAAACAACAGGCTTTAATACGCTAGATGTGTTCCCGGAAGTAGACGTACAGAGAAAGGCCGACTGCCAGCCGGTACGGGTTCTTATACCCCGCCTCATAGGCGGAGCTACCAACCCCTCAGCCAATCGGTGGGGAGTCACATGACTAGCCTCAGCCAATTGGCAGAGAGGCACATGACTTGCCTGGGCCAATGGACAGTAAGTCTTATGCACCAATGGCAGCTTGGTTCTAGGGTACCGTAATCTCCCTGGTCATATTACCACATGCCCTAAACAGGGTTAATTCCTCTTCATCATGTGCCAGACTTAGCTTATTCCAGTTTAAGGTTGTCCACCAGGCACACATGATGGCAATCAGGATGAGCAAGCTCTTTGAGGTTGAGGATAAATGTGCGAGGTGTGCGGGAAGCCCTGCAGACCATGTCCATATGTTCTGGGCATTCCCGGCTCTTAAGGGATTCTGGCAGGGGTTTGCAAAGGCACTGTCCAAGATCTTAGACATGCGGGCGGTACAGAGTCCAGAGATAGCGATCTTTGGTGTGTCAGACGATCCTGGAGTTCAGGAAGCGAAAGAGGCTGACGTATTGGCCTTTGCCTCCCTGGTAGCCCGGAGACGGATCGTTTTAATGTGGAGGGACTCGAAGCCCCCCCGAGCGTAGAGATCTGGGTTAGTGACATGGCTGGGTTTCTCAGCCTCGAGAAAATAAAGTTTGCCTCGAGAGGGTCCATGACGGGGTTCTCTCGAAGGTGGCAGCCGTTCCTCGACTTTCTAGGAGAGCAATAATGTTCAGCACCAGCAGCATCCCGGGGGCGAGGGGGGGAATTGTTACATTGTATTGTTATTTTCTTTGTATGGTTAACTTTTATTTCATTTTGTTATGTTAATGGTTGCACACGGTTATGCAAAAATTATGTTTTTGACAAAAATTGAATAAAAATAATTTTTAAAAAATACTGAGTTCAACAACTTCAGACTGTGAACTCTCTCCTCCACCTTCACTCCATTGTTTTTCTCTATCAATTTATCTTCATTTCTTCCATTGATCTATTTTTCTCTCACCATTGACCACCTCCCCCCCACCTCACTTGGGTCATGTTTACTATTGCCCTTTGACACACCGCTTCCTTTGTTCTGCCACTCACACATTCTAATCTCTTCACGAGCCACCTGTCAGCACCTTTCGTAAACCTTAATCATCTCCATTTACATTCCTTTTGTCTCTATCCACAACATCTTTGTCAATCTCCACCTATCGCTAGCCCCCTATCCAGCCCCACTGCTCCACGTAACCCCCCCCCCTCCACAACAGTACAAATCTGACGCCATTTCCAGTTCTCTCCAGCTTTGATAGTCACCCAGACTTGAAACGTTAGCGCCCTCCTCTCTCCATAAGTGATGAGATTGTCCAGTATTTTCTGTTTTTGTATTTATAACCTCTAGTTTTAGTCTCCTCCGAGTGGAAACATCCCTCCATTACTGTAAATTACCATTACCTCGCCATTCATCTGAGGAAGGAGCGCTCCGAAAGCTAGTGTTTGAATCAAACCTGTTGGACTTTAACCTGGTGTTGTAAGACTTCTTACTGTGCTCACCCCAGTCCAATGCCAGCATCTCCACATCATTACTGTAAAGACCTCTTAGCTCCCTTTCAACCTTTGAGAGAATAAACCCTCTTGATAAGTGGAATCATGATTCATACACAGAAAAAGAGCTGTACAGCCCCTTGTTCATGCTAGCTCTCTGCAAGAACAACACAGCTAGTGCAACTGCCCTGCGCACTCAGTTCTGGCATCATCCTCGTGACTCCTTTCTGCACCCTCTCCAGTGCCTTCCGATAGTGGAACTGTGCACAAGCACCCCAAGCATGGGCCAACCAAGGTGCAATACAAGTTTAATGCAACATGTGTGCATTTCAATTCTATCCTTCTGGAAATGAACTCCAGTTGCCTGGTTGCATTGTTATTTTAGCGATTTGTGTAACTGTACTCTCTACCTCATTTAAAACACTTGTGTCGTCTCCTTACTTTTCTTTCCCCCAGCCAAAACGCAACCCTAGTTTATCTTTCTTGAATTCATTTTCGTCAACTACGCATCCATTCTAAACGTTTATTAACGGCCGCTTGCATTTTGCTGCGATATTCCTGAATATAACTATGCCATCACTGGGTTTGAACCTCTTATCAAGCACACTTATATATTTGCCAATCTCATGGAAATACCAAAGAATTTTGCAGTTTAATAACAACATTCCCTTTGCCGTTAACAAGGCATTGATTTCCACAAGGTCATGTAACCTTTGACCCAGATGTCAGTATCTGGACTTTGCATTTTTGCTGTTTGCTCCTCATACCACCAGGAATATTGAATTAAAAACCTCTATTTTATTCAAGCATCTTCTTTCTA
Organism: Scyliorhinus canicula; assembly: GCF_902713615.1. Taxonomy (NCBI): domain Eukaryota; kingdom Metazoa; phylum Chordata; class Chondrichthyes; order Carcharhiniformes; family Scyliorhinidae; genus Scyliorhinus; species Scyliorhinus canicula. The sequence goes on from NC_052160.1 coordinate 88,901,061, forward strand.
AAGGCAGAGAAATATTATAAGCTAGCCAAGGTTCCAGTGAGGATCATTCCACGTGTACTGTACATTCCTGGTGAGCGAATTGAACATTTGTTGAAACTCACATTTCCCCTTCACAGGAACTGACAGCATTTCCTGTTTTTCTGCAAAAAAACTTTGGTCAGGCCTCCCAGCCTCGATCCAAATCCTTGGCTTCGCTCTCCCCCCCCCCCCCCCAAAGTTTGGGAACCAGTTTTCCAGTCAGCAGTTGAGGCCAGTCGCAGGAAGCACTCAGCTTCCAGTCACATTAAGTTTACTGTCTAAGTGTGTCTGGCCCGACCCCATCAGACATCAGTTTATAGCTCAATCCACTTGAGAAACTTCGATGGGACACTTGGTATTATCAATACACCAAGCTCGAGGAGCTAGGTTTGCTCCTGGCTGAGCAATCCCACCAATTGAAAATCCTCATCCTGATTTTCAAAGCTTCCATGGTTCTCTCCCTGCTCAGTAAAATCCTCTCAAGTCTCACAATCCTCCAGGATTTCTGCACTTTTCCAATTCTGGTTTGTACACCACTCACTTCTTTTGTGCTAACATAAACAGCCATACCTTCAGCTCCATGAACCACAAGCTCTGGAATCCCTTCCCTATAGGAAGGATGTGAACGCACTGGAGAGAGTGCAGAAGAGGCTTACAAGGATGGCTCCAAGGACGGGAGACTTCAGTTACAAGGATAGATTGGAGAGGTTGGGACTGTTCTCCTTGGAGAGAAGGAAGTTATGAGGAGATTTGATAGAGACGTTCAAAATCACGAGGGGCTGGACTGATTAGATAGGGAGAAACTGTTCCCGCTCGTAAAAGGATAAAGAACAAGAGGGCAGATTTTAAAGTGGTTTGAAAAGAAGCAAACGTGATGAGAGAAATTTTTTTTCACAATGAATGGTTTGGGTCTGGAAAGCACTGCCTGGAAGTGCGGTGGAGAATTTCAACGGGGCATTAGATGATTGTTTGAATAGAAACAAAGTGCAAAGGAATGAGGGGAAAAAGCACCAAGTCAGAATGCTCATTTAGAAAGCAGGTGCAGACACGATGGGCCGAATGGGCTCTTTCTGCACCATAACACTTGTGGTGATTCTGTAATCCCCACTGCTTCTCTAACTCTCTTTCCTCCATTAAGACTCCCCTTAAACCCCATCTCCAAATCGTCCCAATATCTTCTGTAGCTCTGTGGTAAATGTCATCTAATAGCACCTGAGGACATTTGCTGTTGGACAGAGGTGCCAGGTTAGCGGGTGAGGGGAAGATTGGAAGAGAGGAGGATACATTAGCACATCCACTTGGTCTCCCAGCACTCCCAAGCCACGACGGGGCCAAAAACCAGTCATAACCAAATGGCTCGACCTGTGTCATCATGGTACACAAGTGAAAAAAGGCAGAGTGTGAATTAGAGAAGAGTCCAGGACAGAAACTATACTGACATCATCTGGGAATTACAGAGAAAAATAAAGACTATGGATCCACTCAACAGCCAGAGTATCTCTGACACAGACTTAGGACACTCCCAGGTTCCATCCTGGGATCGGGGTAACTGGTTGGGAGCAGGATATGCATAACATAATTGTCGTAAAATATACTTTGTAGCCAAGAGAACGATCAGGACTGGGCACCCAGTTCATGAACCCATTATCATTGGGGAAATAATTGGACCCGACAATTGTCTCATATTAAAAAAAATAATTTAGCAGAATCTAGTGGTACTATTCAAAGAGAGCAGGGTTGCCCTGGCCAACATTCCGACCTGAATCAACACCATCGAAAAGCACATCAACATCAACTCATTTAGTTTGGAGCTGAAACTTTCATTTGCCCACAAAGTGGCTGCACAAAGAACATAGAACGTACAGTGCAGCAGGAGGCCATTTGGCCCATCGAGTCTGCACCGACCCACTTAAGCCCTCACTTCCACCCTATCCACGTAACCCAATAACCCCTCCGAAACTTTTTGGTCACTAAGGGCAATTTAGCATGGCCAATCCACCTAACCTGCACGTCTTCGGACTGTGGGAGGAAACCGGAGCACCCGGAGGAAACCCACGCAGACACAGGGAGGACGCGCAGACTCCGCACAGTGACCCAGCGGGGAATCGAACCTGGGACACTGGCACTGTGAAGCCACAGTGCTAGCCACTTGTGCTACCGTGCTGCCCAGTGGGTAGGTTAGGACAATGGCTGCAAAACACGTGGCAATTTCCAGAGGACGTGAAAATAAAAACAAGTATGTTCAAAGAGGAAAGACGTAACAAAGCACCGGGATCGGAGTAATCGGTCTGTCTATCTGACAGGGGGTGAGGTTTGGCAGCATGTGCAGTGTATGACATGGCGAGACTGGAATTGGATAGCTGGGTGGGGTTACAGATGAGCTCTCAAAATAGGAAACATACTTGCGAAACCTTGGTGAAATCTCATCCCAGGTTGTTAAGAGTCTTGACGCGATTGGTTCAGCAACAATTTACCTAGAGCAGGGGTGGGCAAACTTTTCCGTGCAAGGGCCACATTCAGAAATTCACAATTTTAAAGGGCCGCATAGTATATTAAGTGAAATAATTAATATTTTAAATAGCCAAAATAAAAGGTCTTTAAAGAAAAAAAAGCACATTTATTTGAAAAACAAAGTAACTCAGTAAGTAACAGAACAATGTCAATGAGAATGATGCATCTGACTGCAGTCATTTACTAGTTTGTTGAAATCAGGTGTCAAGTTGCTTGTGCTGATCCTTAACACTGACAGAAGCACAGCCTAGCCGAGTCAACGATAAAAACGCGCGTAGTGGGGTGGATGAGTGGGGCTGCCTTATTGGTCGGCTTAGTTGGGTGTGAGACCAATAGGAGTCCAGGTTACAAACAATAATAAGGCTTATTGTTTGTAACCTGGACTCCTATTGGTCGCACACCCAACTAAACCGACCAATGAGACAGCCCCATACATCCACCCCACTACGCGCGTTTTTATGCGGCCCATCAATGAGGTGCCTGGAATCATAACCGGCATTTTTGAAAAGCCGCCGGGGAAAAGCCGCTGAAGTAAATGCGCTTATTCAATAAGCGCATTTACTTCAGCGGCTTTTCCCCGGCGGCTTTTCAAAAATGCCGGTTATGATTCCGGGCACCTCATTGGCGGGCCGCATAAAAACCATTGTCGGGCCGCATGCCGTAGTTTGCCCACCCCGACCTAGAGTTTCATTTCTTTGTGTGTTTCACCTCTGGTGCCTTCAGCTATTTCTGCACCAAAAATGAAACCTTGGTGAAGGAGGGCCAGGTATTTCATTCCCAGACCTCTGTCAGTGCTGCTACTGGTCAGTATTTACATCTCTCAGAGTCTCAGTGTAGAAACAGGCCGTTTGGTTTGATAGATCTGGCCCAGTGTTTCGTGCTTCACATGGGGCCCATCCTACCTTCATCTGACCCCCATCAACTTTTCTTCTATTTCTTCCCCACCTAGCTGCCACTTGAAAAAAATCGGAAATCTTCACCTTAAACATTCTTTGTAGCTGCGAGTTCCACATTCTAACCACTCACTGGGATAAAGATGTTTCTCCTGAAATCTTCTGAAGCTGACTGTGAAAGGTATTAGAGATGGGAGCGGAGCCACGATGACTACAGCATCCATCACTCCCAGGTCAGCTTTATCTTTCAAATTCATCTCGGGGGATGTACGTTGCTGCCAAGCCTGGCACAAAACTATCAGGTAATATTTTATTGCTCATCCTGAATTACCTCAAGTTGGAAGTTGATTTGTGAACGGAGTAGCTTTCCTCGGCCACATCAGCGAGGAGTTAAGAGTTAATCTCATTGACGTGGGGCTGGATCTAGCAGATCCATACTGGGCAAGGGCCAAACATCGAGGGGGGAGTGCAACCAGTTTGAAAAGGGATGGCAGTGTGGGAGAATTCCCCAGTCAGTGCAGAGCTCCAAGGGGTAAGCTGTCCAGCACAAAGATCAGAGGATTCAGGAAATTCGGAAAGCGTGATGGCAACCTTGATGTCACAGCGGAGGCACAAGTGGAACTCAGAATGTGAGTAAACATCAGAGCCTGGAGGCAAGGAGAGCCGACCTAAAGCGTGTGAATCGGCAGAGGGGTGAATACGAGCATCATGCAGAGTGATTGAAAAGAAAAGTGATGTCAGGCCAAAGGGAGATGCTAAGTCTTTAATTTATTCCTGTCAGAAAGTTTAATAAATATACATACGGCAGGTCATCTCAGTCCCATCAAGTGTGCATCCCGTTCCATGTGGAAACCCCAGATCACTTCTCATGTCCTGAACCACAAGTCTAGGAAAAGTCTTTCGCTCAAGGATCTCGAGCTCTAGATTTTGGAATATGAGCAACAATGGGCATCACTGCAGCACATCCACCAAGGTTGAAAGTTATGTGGATGGAGTGTTTCTGGATGTGCTCACCCTGCAGCTCAAGTGCCTGCAGGCAGAAGAACAGGTAACCATCAGACATTTGAGGAGGAACAGGCAGGTAGTGCAGGAGTCTCGCGACTGCACGCCATTCTCGAACTAGTATTCAGTCCTGAACACTGGGGCGAGTGATAGAACATACATAGAATATACAGTGCAGAAGGAGGCCATTCAGCCCATCAAGTCTGCACCGAACCACTTAAGCCCCACTTCCACCCTATCCCCGTAACCCAATAACCCTTCCTCACCTTTTTCGGTCACTAAGGGCAATTTATCATGGCCAATCCACCTAACCTGCACGTCTTTGGACTGTGGGAGGAAACCGGAGCACCCGGAGGAAATCCACGCAGACACGGGGAGAACGTGCAAACTCCGCACAGACAGTGACCCAGCAGGGAATCGAACCTGGGACCCTGGCGCTGTGAAGCCACAGTGCTATCCACTTGAGCTACCGTGCTGCCCAGATGGTTCCTCTCTGGAATGCAGTCAGAAGCAAGGCCACATTCCAACAGTTGTCTCAACTGCATAGGGAAGGAAGTTTGGGTAGTGATGACGATACGGTATTTAGCTGGGGAAACACACAGACATTTCTGTGTTGCAGACATGAACCCATGCTGCCTCCATGGTGTTGGGGTCAAATATGTCACTGTGTAGCTAGAGAGCACCCTTCCAAAGGGGGAGGGTGGACTGCCAGTTGAGGTAGTCCAGATTGGGACCAATGACATAGGTAGAAAGAGGACGGAGATCCTGCAGCCACTCTTTAGGGAATTTATAAAAAGACTAGCAAGCAGGATCTCCCACGTTCAGAATTTCCTAGTACTATTCCACCATGTACTATGAGTATAGAAATAGGAAGATGAACGAGTGGCTGGAAATATGATGCAAGAGAGGTTAGATTGTTTACACATTGGGACTTCCGGTGGTGGCATGTAGGAGTAAGTCGCACGTTGGGTGCTCCTGCTTGACGCTTTATTTGTTTTCGAACCTCATGCCCGGTCCCAGAGCAATTTTTCAACAAATTAAGTGCAGGAAGACAAAAGGTCGGATGGGGATGTCCAAAAATCAGAAGAAAGTGGCCGTGAAGAAGGAGGCGAGTGGAAGATTCACCGTCAAGCAAAAGGGCCAGCTCTGCAACTGGAAAGATGGCGGAGGCTGGGGTCGCTGGGTGGTGCCGCACTGTTCACAGCAGAAAAGGTGACCTAGGAATTTGAAAAGCAGTTTGCTAAGCACATGGAGGTGATGAGGAAGGAGATGATTGAAGGTGCTGGTGGAGGAGACGATTGCCCGTGAAGGCGGCGGTGTCGTAAACATCAGCCGAGGTGCGGGAGCAGGGCGAGAAACTGAAGAGTGTGGAAGTGGCCTTGTCGCAGCACAGCGACCAGTTCACCTCAATGGGTGAGGAGCTGCAGAGGGTGGTGGAGGTCTGAGAGCCAAAGTGGAGGACTGCGGAGGAGAAAGAAGGCTGGAGCTGGTATACGCAAATACCAGGACTTAAACCGCAGAGTTGGTGAGGAGGTGGGCAGACATTGGTCGAGTGAAGACGGCACTGTAACAGCAGGGTGTGGTGCGGCATAGTGTACCCAGCTAAAGTTGAGGGTGACCTACAATTCCAAAGATTTTTATTTCGAGATGCTGGACACGGCGGAGGCGTTTGTGAAGGCAGAAGGGCTGGAGCAGAAGTGTGAAATGGGACTGAGGATTAGTCTTGGACTGAGGGTGGGGAGGCTTTGGAAGATTGTATAAAGTTCTATTTTTTATTTCATGCTGTTATATGTGTTAAATGGGGTGAAGTTGCCTGTTTGGGCAAGGTTAGAGTTGGGCTTTTTTTTCTGGTGTTTGTACTGGGTTTGTTTGTTGGTAGGGAATGGCTTTGTTTTCCTGTGACTGGGTAGGGGCCTCCACACTGGCAAGCAAAAGCTGGGTAGTGAACGGGAGCTTGGGTGGGCGGAGGGGCTGCAGACATTGGAGACTGGTGGAACAGGTTTCGATGGGTCTAGGCAGTGTGAAAAGTGGGGGGAGGGGACCGATACTGGGAGAGGACCGATACTGGGAGAGGTGTTTCCGAGAGGAAGTAGATTGGGGGGGGGGGATTCGATGGCCACAAAGGGACAGGCCAGGCCCAGTGGCAGGGCCCAGAGTCATGCTGGCGAGGCAAGACACACCCGGTCAGAATACTCACGTGGAACAGGAGGGGTTTGGGGGGGGGGGGGTTAGCAGTTTTCGTAGGTAAGAGAGTGAGGTTCCAAATGGAGACGGTGGTGGTGGACCGGGGGGTCAAATATGTGATAGTAACAAAGACGTTGGAAGGGAGGTTGGTGGCATTGGCAAGTCCTAATTAGGACGATGCAGGATTTGTGACGAAGGTGTTTGAAGCCATTCCGGACTTCGATTCACACTAGCTAATAGTGGGAGGGGATTGGAATCTGCTACAAGAGTCAAGGATAAACAGGTCGAACTGTGCTCGCTTGCCCAGTCCGGAATGGTAGATTTCCGAACATGGGGAGAAGACAGGGTGCATGGTGGAAGGTCAACTTTGGAGGGAGGCGGCGGCGAGGGAAACAGTTCAGATGCGGAACAGGACGGGCAAATTGGTGGTGGCGCTGGACCAGATTAATAAGATATGAGGAGTTTTACGAAAAAGCCATAGTGGGAAGGATAAGGAGATGAAGGAGTTCCTTGATGATTGAACTATCCCAAGGCTGGAGGAGGAAGATGGGGCCGGACTGGAGAGGTTGGTGGGGGAACAGGTGGTGAAGGAGGCAATTGGGAGGATGCGTTTGGGAAGGTGCCAGGGCCAGATGGGTTCCCAGTGGGGTATTACAAGAAATTTAAAGACAAATTGACGCCGCTGATGGTGGGGATGTTTGAGGTGACGATAGGGAAGGGGGTGCTGCCACAAACATTGGGGCAGACTTGGATCTCCCTGCTGTTCAAGAAAGATAAGAAACCGACAGAGTGTGGGTCGTATCGGCCCATATCACTACTAAATGTAGACGTCAAGATACTGGCGAAGGTACTGGCAGATAGGTTGGAGGTGTGCCTCCCGAAGGCACCCCTCCAACTTAAAACTATATCATGATCCTATTCTTTACAATACAAACATAAATCCTTTAAAACAACCTCAGTTTTCCTAACACAGGAATGCGTTTACGTCCCAACAATCCTCAGGATATCTCAGAAAACCACAACAAAAGAGAGCCTAATGTGCAGAGGTACCAAGAATAATTATGTAATAAAAATGCAAGCACGGGAGCACAGTGGCGCAATGGTTAGTCCTGCTGCCTCACGGCGCCGAGGTCCCAGGTTCAATCCCGGCTCTGGGTTATTGTCCGTGTGGAGTTTGCACATTCTCCCCGTGTTTGCGTGGGTTTTGCCCCCACAACGCAAAGATGTGCAGAGTAGGTGGATTGGCCACACTAAATTGCCCCTTAATTGGAAACAAATAATTGGGTACTCAATGCTACTACATTTACAGGTGCAACCAAAATGTAATGTGCAAGTAGGAACCTCATCGATTTCAGCAATCGTGGTTCTTTTAAGTTTGAATGGAGAGCACATTTAGGGTTCCACCCTGCTATCTCCTCCTTTAACCTACAAATATGGCTTTTATCATCGATTTGACAGTTTAACAAATCAGGAAATCCAGGTACCTAAATGAGGACCGACCCCTCAGAAATAAAACCGAGGGGGCTTTTTATGGCAGTTAAATGGCACCTCTCAATTCAGTGTTATGCACCAACTCCATCATCATCAATACTTTTATGCAGCCACCAAGAGGGTATTCATATCCCCGCCCTCCACACACCCCTGGCCCCCATTTTTAAATAGTTATTCTCTATATATCACTTTGTTTAATCATCATACTGTGTTTCATGTGTAATTTGTTGAAAATATACCTTATCTTGTGGATTAATATATATAAAATATATTGTGGATTAAGTTAAGAGAAAAAGCTAAGATAATAATAATAATAATAATAATAAATCTTAGCTTTTTCTCTTAAAAGTTAATCCACAATAAAGTAGCCCCATGAAGACAATGGGTCAATCTGCACCAAACACCCCCTGTAGAGACAATGGACCAGTCTTGGTAGTTGATGATAACGAATTTTGGGATGTGTCTAAAAATATCATTTTAAAATCTCACATGATTGCTTTCTTTGACCACCAGCAGGTCTACGACGATTCTGGTAGACACTCGACAGCTGTGATGAGCACAGGATGAAGATAAGATCAACTTAAAAGTAATTTATGATTTTCAGGAAATGTGTTTGAATCAATGGGGCTGACACTTGGCATTATTAGGGCAGTACGATGGCACAGTGGTTAGCACTGCTACCTTACAATATCAGGTACCTGGGTTCAATTCCAGCCTTGGGCGACTGTGTGAAGTTTGCACATTCTCCCCGTGTCTGCGTGGGTTTCCTCTGGGTGCTCAATTTCCTCCCACAGTCCAAAGATGTGCAAGTTAGGTGGAGTTGCGGGGATAAGGCAGGGGAGTGGGCCCAGAGACATGGTGCTCTTCCAGGAGGCTTGGTGCAGACTAGATAGGCCGAATTCCCTTCTTCAGCTCTGTACGGATTCTATGATTATCTGTAATGACTGTACTGGCTTACAAATGGGACGGAGCTGGTGTGGGGGTTCTGATACAAGCAGATTTGTTCAGCTCAGGCACAGGGATTGAAAACAAAAAAAATTATATTGTGGACTTTCCGATCATCAGCAATGATTTGCAGAAAAAAGAAACAGGGTGGGTAGATGAATACCGACTATAACCTCAACACAGCCAGTCCATGAATTTGAGAGATCGGGTTAAAGGTCAGAGCTGAGATTGGATTTGTTTATTGTCATGTGTACCGAGGTAGAGTGAAAAGTATTTTTCTGCAAGCAGCTCAACAGATCATTCAGTACATGGAAGAAAAGGGAATTAAACAAAATTCAAGAAAATACATGAGAATACATAATAGGGCAACACAAGATATACAATGTAACTACATAAGCATTGGCATCGGTTGAAGCATACAGGGTGTAGTGTTAATGAGGTCAGTCCATAAGAGGGTCATTTAGGAGTCTGGTGACAGTGGGGAAAGAAGCTGTTTTTGAGTCTGTTTGTGCGTGTTCTCAGACTTCTGAATCTCCTGCCAGAGCGAAGAAGTTGGAAAAGTGAGTAAGCCGGGTGGGAGGGATCCTCGATTATGCTGCCCGCTTTCTCCCGGCAGCGGGAGGTGTAGATGGAGTCCATGGATGGGAGGCAGGTTCGTGTGATGGACTGGGCGGTATTCACGACTCTCTGAAGCTCCTTGCGGTCCTGGGCCGAGCAGTTGCCATACCAGGCTGTGATGCAGCCCGATAGGATGCTTTCTATAGTGCATCTGTAAAAGTTGGTAAGGGTTAATGTGGACATGCCGAATTTCCTTAGTTTCGTGAGGAAGTATAGGCGCTGTTGTGCTTTCTTGGTGATAGCGTCGATGTGAGTGGACCAGGACAGATTTTTGGTGATGTGCACCCCTAGGAATTTGAAACTGCTAACCATCTCCACCTCGGCCCCGTTGATGCTGACAGGGGTGTGTACAGTACTTTGCTTCCTGAAGTCGATGACCAGCTCTTTAGTTTTGCTGGCATTGAGGGAGAGATTGTTGTCGTTACACCACTCCACTAGGTTCTCTATCACCCTCCTGTACTCGGACACGTCGTTATTCGAGATCCGGCCCACTATGGTCGTATCGTCAGCAAACTTGTAGATGGAGTTGGAACCAAATTTTGCCATGCAGTCGTGTACAGGGAGTAGAGTAGGGGGCTAAGTATGCAGCCTTGCGGGGCACCAGTATTGAGGACTATTGTGGAGGAGGTGTTGGTGTTCATTCTTACTGATTGTGGTCTGTTGGTCAGAAAGTCAAGGATCCAGTTGCAGAGTGAGGAGCCAAGTCCTAGGTTTTGGAGCTTTAATAGGAGTTTGGCTGGGATTATGGTGTTGAAGGCGGAGCTGTAGTTTATAAATAGGAGTCTGATGTAAGAATCCTTGTTTTCGAGATGCTCTAGGGATGAGTGTAGGGCCAGGGAAATGGCGTCTGATGTGGACCGCTTGTGACGGTATGCGAATTGAAGTGGGTCAAGGCGTTCCGGGAGTATGGAGGTGATGCGCTTCGTGATCAGCCTCTCGAAGCACTTCATTACAACTGACGTCAGGGCCACCGGACGGTAGTCATTGAGGCAGGTTGCCTGGTTCTTCTTTGGTACCGGTATGATGGTGGTCTTCTTGAAGCAGGTGGGGACCTCGGAGTGGAGTAGGGATAGGTTAAAGATGTCTGTGAATACCTCTGCCAGCTGGTATGCGCAGGCTCTGAGTGCACGACCAGGGATCCCGTCCGGGCCCATCGCCTTCCGTGGGTGCACTTTCAGGAAGGCCGATCTGACTTCGGAAACTGTGATGGTGGGTATGGGTGAATTATGGGCTGCTGGGGCACTCGACAGCGGATTGTTGGTTACCTGCTCAAACCGAGCATAGAATGCATTAAGTTCATCGGGGAGGGGTGCGCTGCTGCCAGAGATACTGTTCGGCTTCGCTTTGTAGCCGGTTATGTTGTTTAGTCCTTGCCACAATCGCCGTGAGTCTGTCTGTGACTCTAGCTTAGATCAAGGGAGAAGTATAGCCAGGTTTCATGGCAGATGGCTGACAAGAGCTTCACCAGGCCACCGAGAAAAATACAGACATTGGGAGAACACGTCCCCTTATCTTGTGTAGGGAGCTTTGCAATACAGTCACTTCTGGCAGAAAACCTGGATTGGCCACAGCAGTTTGGTCACAGTTACAGCAAGCGGTTTGGGAAACTGGCCCCGATCTTCTTGCTGTCCAATAGCATTGGCTCCTGCATGAGGCACAGTTGCAGACATGCCCTTTCGGCTTCTGATAGGGCACAGCTACACTGGACAATTGCCCTTACAATACCTCAATGACTGCTCTTCATCTGTGAGCCAAACGAGTAAGTGCTGCTAGATAGTTTTACCAGAGAGGGGCTCCCAGTCAAACTCAAATGCTGACAGCCCCTATTACGCCCTTTCCAGCAGGGGTCACTGGTTAGTGAGCAAAAGTAGGAACTTGATATTCTTTTTCACTTCACTAACCCAGAGCTCAGACAGGGGTCGGTAAGCAACTGTAGCGCTAACATCCCAGCAGCGTTCCTTCAACTCAACACTGATAACGATCAAAGCTGGAGATTGTGCTCTGAGTAAGTGCTGAGGTAATAACCCACTGAGGAGCCTGTCTGTGGCTAATTGGCAACCCTCCCCTCCCCACCTCCCTTGTAGCAACAGCAATAGTATTGTCACACCAACCCCAATTTTATTTTAAGAACATTCGAGAAGCTCAACATCATCCAGGACAAAGCAGCCCACTTGAAGAGTACATCATCCACCACCTTAAAGGCTCCCCCCCCCCCGCCGCTACACAGTAGCAGAGTGTATACTATTACACAATGCCAAGGTGCATTCAACAGCAGTATCAAAACCAACAACCTCTGCCATCTAGTAAGACAGGAACAGTAGGTGCATGGGAACACAACAATCTAGGTTATCTACCAAGTTGCACACCACCCTGAATTGGATCGAGATCGCTGGTTCTGGACCAACAACCGAGAACTCTCTCCCTGTCGAAGTACTACACCAGACAGACTGCAGCCGTTCAAGAAAATGGTCCAGCGCTCATATCTTAACTGCAATTAGGGGTGGACAATAAATGCTGGACCTTGCCAGCAATGCTTCTATCCCAGAGCAAATTGCTCTCAACGAAGAATTAACACACATCAGGAGCAGTGGCTTCTTTACACAGAACCCGACACTGCTGAATTCCTAGTTTTACTCATCATTGTGGGAAAGCAACATTGTTGCCCCTCTCCATGTGAGTCATTCCTGGGCCAACCTTAATCAAATACCCAGCCACCCCAAAGGACACATGGGATGGGGTATGGGACACATGGGATGGTTCGAGTGCAGGAGGATGCTATTTTGCTCATCCTGTCTTTGCCAGCTCTCCGAATGAACAATCGCTCAATGCCACTCCTCCACCTCCTCACTGTAGCCCTGCACAGTTCTTTGTTTTCAGATAATAATCTAATTCAAGTGACCCAGCCGCCACCACAACATTCTCAGGCAGTGCATTCCAGATCGCAACCACGACTGGGAATTGGGGAAGGTTCCAGATTGGAAAGAACATTAAAAGACATTGTCATGAAAAACAGAATGCGACGGTTGTTTGAAATTTTGCTGATGACTAAAAGAAGTTGAGAGGGTAGAAACGATCCCCTCTGGTGACAGAGTCCAGAACAAAGAACAAAGAAAAGTACAGCACAGAACAGGCCCTTCGGCCCTCCAAGCCTGCGCCGACCATGCTGCCCGTCTACACTTCTGGGGTCCATATCCCTCTATTCCCATCCTATTCATGTATTTATCAAGATGCCCCTTAAATGTCACTATCTTCCCTGCTTCCACCACCTCCTCCGGCAGCGAGGCACCCACTACCCTCTGTGCAAAAAAAAAAACTTACCTCGTAGATCTCCTCTAAACCTTGCAACTTAAACTTATGCCCCCTAGTAATTGACCCCTCTACCCTGGGAAAAGTCTCTGACTATCCACTCTGTCTATGCCCCTCATAATTTTGTAGACCTCTTACCAGGTCACCCCTCAACCTCCTTCGTTCCAGTGAGAATAAACCAAGTTTATTCAACCTCGCTTCATAGCTAATGCCCTCCATACCAGGCAACCTCTCTTCATAGCTAATGCCCTCCATACCAGGCAACATCCTGATAAATCTCTTCTGCACCCTCTCTAAAGCCTCCACATCCTTCTGTTGTGGCAACCAGCATTATCCACTATATTCCCAAGTGTGGCCTAACTAAGGTTCTATACAGCTGCAACATGACTTGCCAATTTTTATACTCAATGCCCCAGCCAATGAAGGCAAGCATGCCGTATGCCTTCTTGACTACCTTCTCCACCTGTGTTGCCCCTTTCAGTGACCTGTAGACCTGTACACCAAGATCTCTGACTGTCAATACTCTTGAGGGTTCTACCATTCACTGTACATTCCCTACCTGTATTAGACCTTCCAAAATGCATTACCTCACATCAATCTTATAATTCAAACTGGACTGTTAGGGGGATGTCAGAAAGCATTTCTTCACAATAGGAAAGTGGAAATCTGGAACGGTCTCCCACAAAATGCTTCTGAGACGAGGGGTCAAAATTCAAAACAGAAAATGATAGATCATTGATGGGCAAGGTCAGGTGTTACACAATCAAGACAGATAAATGGAGTTAAGATACAGATCAGCCATGATCTAATTGAATGGTGGTAAAGATGCAATGGGTTGAATGAAACACTACTGCTCCTGAAAGAAAGTGCTGTCTGTGTGACTCTGAAAGACACCACTCACTGATATTACACAGGATAGGTCCAAAGCAAATGATATCAGGAGATACAGCTGAAAAATATTCTAAATATTACTCTCTTCTTGCATCGCACTGTTAAGAGTACTTCTCTCCTCTCAACATTCTTTCTTGATGAAAACGTAGGGTTTTAATTGCGGGAGAGGGATCAGCATCAACATTTACACCTTTCAGCTGAAATAAATACATTTTTAAGCAGTCAAAACAATCTCTGCAATTTCACCATTGATAGATTTATTTACAGTATGCTCATCTTAATTTTATTTTACTATTTACTAGATGACAGATTTCCTTTAAATTCTTCAGGTTAATTACCTTGTGCATTATTCCAGCACTTTACTGTTGTTGAAGAACTCCTACACCGAAACAGGCCGGTTTAGAAAGTGCTTCCTTAGTCAAAGCAATGCACGCAACAACATCCCACAAAACAGTTAATTCGACAAGCGAGCAGGTAATGTTTATTGGGGAAAGCGCAATGGAGATTTGTTCTCCTCGGAGCAGAGAAGGTTTTACAACAGTGTTTAAATTATGAAGAGTTTTGCGAAGAGGAGAAATTATTTCCAATTTTGGGAGGGTCGGTAATTAAAAGACACAAATTACAGATAGTCAATAAAAGAACCATGGGATAGGGTTTAAAAAAAAAATATGCAGTGAATTGTTGTGACCTGAAGAGGGGTAGAAAGGGATTCAGTAATAACTTTCAAAAGGAAACTAGAAAAATTCTTGAATTGGGAAACAGTTAAGATCATGGTGGGGGGGGGGGGGGGGGGGGGGGGGGGGGGAGAAATGGTTGGTCCTTTCAGCACAGGATCTGTAGGCCAAATGGCCTCTTTCTGTGTTGCAATATCCCACTGTTCTTATGGTTGAGGGAGAAATGTTGGACCAGGCATCAGGAGAATTCACAGCTCTTATCAAATGAACGGATCCTCAACACCCACCTGAACAGGAAAATGGGACCTCTGTTAAACCATTCCAACACCAGCTGTAGAAAACAGTCTACTTATACTAAACTAATTATGCATTGGCCGCATTCCCTGTACAGGTACACAGCTCATTAGATATTAAAGCTACCAACAACCATTAGTTTACTTCATATTTTAATATCTGGGGATCTGGGTAAAGTCAGTGTAGGAAGAGTCATACTGACCAGCTAGATGGCAGGAAGTGTTTACCTCCGGTTACCAGAAAGCAGGGCTGGGGGGGGGGGGGGGGAGAGAAAGAGAGAAGAGAGAAGAGAAAGAGGACAGGTTGGGATCAGCATTCATGTCGCGACTTCCATCTCCTCAAGGCTTCCCAAAGACTTTACAGCCAATGAAGTGCTTTTGAACTAGTGGGGATCTAGCAAACGCAGCAGCCAATTCAAAAGCATCCCATGAAGACTCATGACGAGGAGGGACAAATGATCATATTATCTGTTTCAGTTCGGATGTTTGTGGAAACAACATCATGTGAACAGCCAAAAGATATTCAGTTAGAGAGCGAGAAGAAAGAGAACTTCACTGGTGAACATTCCAGGTTAAGGCAAGAATAGCACTACAGGCTGAGTATTAGAATGAACATGTCACATCATAAAACACCATAACTCAAAACCAAAACAGCGAGTATAGAAAACACAGCATTTTCCATCATGTTCTGCTGTGGGAGTTCTTATGCCAACTTCATGGGGGCAGATGGGGGCCTCAGTTTAAAGTCTCATTGTGTTATGATGCTAGCTGATGTTAATACTGTAGAAATCAGGTCCTAAAGTGAAATTTGACTTGATAGGTCCAAACCTTATTTTTAACGAGACCATTGTTGCTCGTTATGCTTTCCTTAATTTGCTCTGTTGTAATTACCTTTGCTCAAGAGTCGCCAGGTATCTTTCTGAAACCACCACAACGTTCAAAACATGGAGGAATGTTACTGAACAAATTCACAGGAATCCGCTGATGAACTTTTAACACAACGTATAAAACACTTATTAAACAAGAAAAATTAACTATATTACACCAAACTGTTGGAAAGATTTCAATACAAACACAAGATGATGATTCAATTTCCCAATATTCTATTACTCTTTATAGACATACAAACCAGTGAAGAATTACTACTAGCGGCACCCACTGAGCCACTATTCAAGAATCCAAGTTGAAACAAAACATTGTGTTCTCTGGTAAGAGTTAGTTAGACCGACATTCCAGGTTAAGGCGAGAATAGCACTACAGGTTGAGTATTAGAATGAACATGTCACATCATACAACACCATAACTCAAAATCAAAACAGCGAGTATAGAAAACACAGCATTTTCCATTATGTCCTGAGGGGACAGTATTATTTTCCAGTAAAGCACTGCTCTCACATAGGAAGAAAATGTTAGGACAGCTGATAGACTCCATCTCGCTCATATGCTGCAGATAGGCTGCTGGCAGTTTCCAACCTATAATGGGATTTGTTTCATTCCAAATACAAAAGTAAAACACAAAACACAAATGAGAAAAACATCGTTCACTTAATCAGAAAGCAAGCTAGGTCCCATTTTACCTCAAACCCCCACGCACAAAATGAACACTTAATTCCACTAATCCCCTCAAGTCCCAACAGGCTGGAGAGAGAAAGGTGAAGACATGTTCGGTGTTTTTAGTGAGGTGGGGTGTGGTTAGGTAGTCACTCACGGTTCAGATTCTCCTGCATACTGTACATAAACCCCAGAGGTTCCAACTTAATGCAAAGAGGATATTTGCATCTTATCCCACTCAAAACCATCTGTTTCCTCGTGCAACTGCAAGAAAAGCAGCTAAAGCAGCACGAATGAGACTTCAGTTATGTGGAGAGAGGAGAGAAGTTGAATGGTTCTCCTTAGAGCAGAGAAGGTGAAGGACAGATTTAATGGAAATGCCAAAGCAGATCAATCAAAAACTCGGTGCATTTAAACAGCACCACATTACAAGATTGGAGTGTCTCAAAATGCTTGGCAGCGGTTGACTTCTGAAATGCAGATAGTAGTTCAAGCTCCAACCAGTGCATCCCGAACACTCTCCGAGGATTGGGGAGGGTTCACACACATCAGGAATGGTAACGTCTTTCCGCTGCCCTGTGTGGAATTGGTGGGAGGGCAGACAAGCACAGCAGGCAATTTGTCCACAGCCATATGGCACTAATAGCAACGAGGAGAAATACCTATATTTGGTTGTGGCAGGTAGAGGGGTAGACTGTTGGCCAGGGGACACTTGTCAAAGAGTGCAATAGGACATTTTACAGATATGCAGGGTCTCTGATTAAATTCTCATCATACAAATACTACCCTCGCAATGCAGCACTCCTCTGCTTTACTGATGCGCCCTATAAAGTACTGTAGTTACGCATTGCAGTGTTTTCGATGCATGACACCCTCAGATTTTTTCACAAGGCCATCCACCCATGATATTTATTGCTGAAAAAGGCCTCCGAGGTCTGTTGCATGGCTGTGCACAGCTTATCAGGAAAAATGGTGCCCCACCATCATTGGAACACACCTTGAACAGTAATAATAAGAAGAACCTTTAATTGTCACAAGTATGACGTTACTGTGAAAAGCCCCTAATCGCCACGTTCCAAGCCTGTTCGGGTAAACTGATATGGGAATTGAACCCGTGCTGCTGGCCTCGTTCTGCATCACAAACCAGCTGCCTAGCCCACTGAGCTAAATACGGTCCTCAAAAAAGGAAAATGGATTTTAATTCCCTCCAATATGATCTGGATCTTCAGAAATTACATCTCTAGGTCACTGCTTCAAACAACTAGGGACAATAAAATTATACAGATGATGATATGTTATGCTCTTTAAAAAAAATTCTTTGGACACACTGGACATGCAGGAACACCTATCTGACCGATTGTGAAGAATCTGGATGGTTGCAGAGTGGCTATGTTACTGGACTAGTAATAATCTAGGGCCATTAACTAATGATCCAGAGGCAGGATTCAAATACCACCACAGTAGCTCTGGAATAAAGTACCAGGCTTATCAATAATCACAAGACTACCAGATTATTGTCACAGTGGTCACCACTGCTGCCTTGCAGCACCCAGATCCAATTGTGTGTGTGGAGATTGCACATTCTCCACATGTCTGTCAGCGTGGGTTTTCATCCGGGTGCTCCGGTTACCTTCTACAGTCCAAAGCCTCTTTCTACACTGTAGAGATTCTAAGGAAAAACTCACCTGGCTCACTAATGCCCTTCAAGAGATGAAATCTTCCATCCTACATGTGAATCCAGGCCCACAGCAATGTGATTGACTCTTAAGTGCTTTCTGAAATAGTACGAAGTCTTACAACCAGGTTAAAGTCCAACAGGTTTGTTTTGAATCACTAGCTTTCGGTGATGCACCTGATAAAGGAGCTGCACTCCGAAAGCTAGTGATTCGAAACAAACCTGTTGGACTTTAACCTGGTGTTGTCAGACTTCTTACTGTGCTCACTCCAGTCCAATGCCAGCATCTCCACATCATAGCCTTCTGAAATGGCCACACGAGCCACTCATTTGTATCAAATTACTACAGAAATGTCGAAACTGGGTATCGCAATGGTTCAGGAGGGCAACCCACCACCACCTTCTCAAGGGCAATTAGAGATAATGCTGACCCAGATTGAGACACCCACATTCCAGGAATAAATATCATCCCATTGGTGAATGAAGAGTCTGTCTGCCATCCAACTAGCATGGGGGTGGGAGGCACACTGAGGATGGATGCATTAGGCGACCAATAGTAGAAGAGTGGGGGTGGTTGGAATTAAGAGGTCATATGATGAAACCTTCAGGAACATGTCCAGCCAGAATTGACAATGCTACTAGCCTGAAGTGGTTGCACACAGTGCCTGGTAGGGGTGGCTCCCAGGAGGGCAGCATATTTAACACTCAGACTAGTTGATTTTGTGCAATTTCAGCTCAGTTGCACTCTCCACTGTGTTTCCCACAATCAGGTCTTGCTGCTACAATTATAAAATAAATGTGAGAATTACCCTCACTACTCACCATCCCTGGTGTTCATTAGCTTTGAGCGTCCGAATGCACCGACCTCCTGACAAACTGAATGATCAGGCAGCTTTTCCCCAGGTCCATCAGTCAAGGACAAGTCATGCAAGATGCTGTCTGTGGGACTCGAGCTCCATTCCGGCCTTGGGCGACTGTGCAAACTCCACACAGATATTCTCCCCGCGTCAGTGTGGGCTTCCTCCAGGTGCTCTGGTTACAGTCCAAAGATGTGTAGGTTAGGTGGACTGGCCATGCTAAATTGCCCTTTAGTGTCCAGGAATGTGTATGTTAGGTAGGGTTGGAGGATAGGGGCCAAGGAGTGAGCCTGGGCAGGGTGGTCTTTCGGAGGGTTGGTGTGGACTCGATGGGCTGAATAGCCTCCTTCTGCACTGTACGGATTTGATGATTCTAGGAATTCCTTATTGGTATTTTTACTACCTCCCAACTTAAATGGGACATTTAGTATTATCTATTACGTATTACAGAAAATTCAATACATCCCTCCCAACAGGCAGCACAGTGGTTGTTGTAAAAATCCATCTGATAGGGGCCTCACGGTAGCATGGTGGTTAGCATCAATGCTTCACAGCTCCAGGGTCCCAGGTTCGATTCCCGGCTGGGTCACTGTCTGTGTGGAGTCTGCACATCCTCCCCTGTGTGCGTGGGTTTCCTCCGGGTGCTCCGGTTTCCTCCCACAGTCCAAAGATGTGCGGGTTAGGTGGATTGGCCATGCTAAATTGCCCGTAGTGTAAGGTTAATGGGGGGATTGTTGGGTTACGGGTATGTGGGTTTAAGTAGGGTGATCATTGCTCGGCACAACATCGAGGGCCGAAGGGCCTGTTCTGTGCTGTACTGTTCTATGTTCTATGATTCACTAATGTTCTTTCGGAAAATAAATCTGTCGTTCTTCACTACTCTACATGACTCCAGACCCACAACAATGTGGATGATTCTTAAATGCCTGAGCAAGCCACTGAGCAAGGGCAATTAGGGACGAGCTGGGTTAGCTCACTGGGCTAAATCGCTGGCTTTTAAAGCAGACCAGCAGCACGGTTCGATTCCCGTACCAGCTTCCCCGGACAGGCGCCGGAATGTGGCGACTAGAGGCTTTTCACAGTAACTTCATTGAAGCCTACTCATGACAATAAGCGATTTTCATTTTTCATACCGGTCTTGTCGACAATGCCACATCCCAAGAAAAGAAAAATGGGCCTGTAACACAGCCCCCCCCCCCCCCCAAAAAAAACAACCAGCACTGCCAAGCAGTACATCACAGACCAAAATGCTCTCTCCTGGACTCTCCGGGTTAGGGAGGGATGGCAGCACTGATACATTGTACAAGTAGAGTACACACACCCCAGTAAAATGCAATTGTGGGAGGGATGTGAATCTGCAGGCTAATGTGCTCACATAGTAGAAGCACGCGACAGGAATCCAAACGTGTTGCTCCCTGGTGTCTGACCTGTGTTGCCAGCGGGGAGACAGGGGGGGGGGGGGGGGGGGGAGAGACAGCGAGAAACCCTGAGCCATTGACTTTGGCAACACGTCTTGACCTGTAACCCTTGTCCAGGACTAAGTGGTGGTGCATTGTAAACACACAGTGCAGTGAAATCAAGGGAATTAGAAAGTGAACCGCACCCTCGTTAACAAAAAAAATACTTTCGACACAATTCTACTGATTGAGACATTACTGAAGACACACGGGAGGCCAGTTTGTGCCCCCGTAATGAGGGGGCATTCACTCCACTGGGTGTCTTGATGCCCCCTCCACCGCGCACAGATTTCCAGCATTGCCTCTCTCTCCTTTTGCCCACCTCGTACATCCTCTCTCCCGAGAGCCAGAAGAGCCAACACATCGTTCACAACACCAGACTGCAGACAGCTCTACTGGGCGCCTTTGACCTGTTTAAACAACTGGTGGGCGTCTGCTCTCCTGGTTAAATCCCATAAGGACTTCTTCCCTCACTTTTTGTTGAAATAGTTTCTCAGGATGACAGGTTTCAATGGGAGAAAGGACAAGTTTCAGACCGGTTTAACCACAGAGCACTCAATAAGAGGCGCTCGTCAAACCCGGAGTCAGCTCACGCTGCTGAAGTGCACAAGGCGAATTGTTACCAAAAGAAAAAGTTTCACCCACCAAACAAACCAGGGACACAGAGCCGGTGCAACAAATCGCTTGAAAAGTTTCTCTTTAAGCAGAGAAGTTGATACAAAATTCCCCTTTTCTTACCAGCCCTTCCCGGCTGCTGTCAATTTCCATCCTGGTAAATTTCAGGGGGTGGAAACTTGTCGACTGTAATTTTTTTCACATCCCACTCTTGTCAATCAGAGCGTTCCATCTGGGCCCGGCTGAATGAACAAGACCTCGGAGTGCAGTTTACAGTTTGGTGCTCTTTCACTGTGTGTATATTTGCTGAGTGAGTCCAGATCCTGGCTGGATGGGGCTCAGGCGGAAGTGGTGAGCCTGCATATCAATGAGAACCCTGCAGCGCCTCTCTCACACAGCCAGAAGAGCGGCCGCTCCAAGAAACACACACTTGCTCAGCAACCAATTCTCCAGAAATTATATATTGCTGCTCCAACAGAACTGGCCGGAAGGAAGCAAATCCCATTTAAAAGGAAAGAAAATGACGGGGAACAATCTGGGGTGGTGTGTGTGGCGGGAGTGAGAGAGAACAGAACAATGCAACTGATTAGATAGCTCTTGCAAAGAGCTAGCATATTCACAGAGGGGCCGAATGGCCTCTTGCGCTCGGAATAATAAAAACAACGTGCACTCATTTAGCGCATTCGCAACTTCGGGACGTTTGCACCCAATGAAGTACTTCGTGTGTCAGGAGCCAATCTGTGAACAGCAAGATCCCACTCAAAAAACCCAAACTGAGATAATGACCTGGGGTTTTCATTGGTTGATAGTTAATTCAATCATTATCACATGTTCAATTTAGAGTCCCTCTAATTTCTCCATAAGTTTGGTTTGGTCCCCAACAGACCTGCTGTTGGATGAATTGGACATTCTGAATTCTCCCTGTCTACCTGAACAGGCGCTGGAATGTGGCGACTAGGGGCTTTTCACAGTAGCTTCATTGCAGTGTCAATGTAAGCCTACTTGTGACAATAAAAGATTATTATTAATTATTATTAAAGTCAGGTCAGTCAGGCTGTTATGTAAATTCTGATATCGTCAGTAGTTGGGACAATGCCCACACATTCAAATTGTTGTCTTTTAGTTTTTATGTTGTTCTTGACATATGGCAAATGCTAGCCTGTGGGACCGTGTGGGATCTTGCCCATCTGGGGTTGTCCTGACAAGGTGGTTATCATAGCCCACATGGGACCTCTTGGGCGGGAGTGATTATCTTCACGGTGGTCTTTGTGGAGTACGAACTCCCCGGCTAGGGGCAGGGGAAATCTCTATTACCCGCTGTATAAAAGGTCGGCCAGCAAGGCACCGACCAGAAGAGGAACACGGTAGGGATCTACCAGGCTGTGTACATATCATGTGTAAATAAAAGTATGTTTCTTTATTTCATTCGGCGTGGACTCCCCATGTCCTTATTAAAGTGGTGATGGGTCTGTTTGATGTGTTGCAGTCCCAGTGCTCCCCACCATGGATTTGGGAATTCCAGCTTACCCACCCAGCTAGTGACATTTGCCAGAGTTCCTATCCTCGTTATACAGTGACTGGAACCACTCAGAGCAGCAAAGAGACTCGTGGAGGTGCAGCACTGGACAGGGCAGATCTCTCGCATCCTTTATCTAAAGACCTGAAACCTTTATTTATGGCGGGTCTCCAAAACCTGTCCATGTGAAAGGCAGAGAGGCATACACTCTCGAATAAGTCCCAGCTGGATCTGAACTCCAGGAAGGAGCCAGAAGGTTCAGAGTAGAAGGGGAGAAATCATTTGAAGAAGAATTGATCGCCACAACTGATTCCTGGACATGGATGTCTTCAGAGTCAAATGGAAGAGTTTCCACTCACCATGAAATAATTGTCAAACTTGACTCAGCGGGTAGTACACTTGTATCTCAGTCAGGAAGCCATGGGTTCAATCACTCCACAAACCTGGATGTCGAATTCAGGCTTATAATCGTAGGGCAGTACTGTGGGAGTGCTGCACAGTTAGAGGTGTTGTTTTATTTTTACATGGGATGTGGGTGTTGCTGGCTGGGCCAGCATTTGGTGCCCATCCCTAATTGCCCTTGAACTGAGTGACTTGCTCGACCATTTCAGAGGGGCAGTTAGGAATCAATCACATTGTTGTGGGTCTGGAGTCACATGTAGGCCATACCAGGTAAGGGTGGCATATTTTCTTCCCTAAAGGACATTAATGAACAAGATGGGTTTTTCCGACAATCAACAATGGTGTATGCTCACCATTACTGAGACTAGCTTTTAAATTTCAGATTTATTCATTGCCGTGATGGGATTTGAACCCCCAGAACACTAACCTGGGAGTCTGGACGACACCTTGTGTAAAACTGAGGTTCCATCTGTCCTTTCAGGGGGAATGTCAAAGATCCTAGGGCAATAATTCGAAGCAGGGCAAATAAGTTCCCTTGGTGTTCCGGTCAAAGTTTATCCTTCAGCCCAAATCACTAAAGTATATTATCTGGTCATTAACAGAACACTGTTTATAGGAGAGTTCCGTGTGCTAATTGGCTACCCAGTTTCCTACATTACAAAAGTGACATTACTTCGAAAAGTACTCCGTTGATTGTAATGTGCGTTGGAACATCATAAAGATGCAAGTTATATCTTTCCTGTTGGAGAAGGTGTTTGAACTCTGAAAGCATTTACAACGCCCATAGGGGTCTACATTTGAGTGTGTGTTTGACAAGGGATAGAAGACAACCCATAATCCAACTCTACCTCACCAACATCTCTCTCGCTTCACTATTACCTCTGATCTACCACACTGATTGTCTGACATCCATAAATGGATGAAACAACATTTCTACCAATTAAAGATTGGGAAGACTGAAGCCTTTGTCTTCAACCTCTGTCCCAAACTATGTTTCCAAGCCATCGATTTCCAAACCACTTTCCTGGTCCCTCTCTCAGGCTGAGCCAGATTGTCCACAACCTTCATGTCCTGGAGAATTGGAAACCGATTGGAGTGGAGGGATGATGGATACATTGGTAATTCAGCTATCCGTCAGTGTGAGTGGGTTTACAGTAGACCTGATGAATTGGTACGCTACTATGAGACTTGATAATGAGAGCATCAAGAAATGATGTGGGAAGAAGCTCTGTCTCCATGGTAAAATTCATACTCCAATGTTGATTTTTAAAGGCAGTGTAAAAAACTATGAAGTTTTCTCCTATGATGCTGCCCTATGATAAAAGTATCATCAATATATTGAACGACAGTCTAGATTGAAGACTAGCTAATTGAAGTGCTCCTTGTTAAAACTCTTCATAAACCAACATCCTCATTAGAATAGACAACTCCCTCAATGACAAGAAAACATCTACAAAAAGAACTTTGTCATATTAAGTCTGCACTTCAACACAGTGTTTTCCTTTTGCCCACCTGCCTGTTAACACCAACACAGTGGTGATGGTTTGACAGAAAGTTCTTTGACTAGGAGATGGGAGTTGCTGCATTGGAGTCATGCTTCTCAGTAGGGGCTTTTGGGCTGAATTCCTCTTTACTGGAGAGGGTTGGGTCAGCAAAAGCAGGTGGTCTCCTTGGCTTGAGAGTTTTTTGGTCCAGGAGAGATAGCAAGATATTTTTTTTTTAATATTTTATTCTCCTCCTTTTTCACATTTTCTCCCACATTTACACCCACCAACAATAAACAATAATCAATAACAGATATGTCAATCCCCATATCAATAACAACGATCCCATCCTCCACGAAACCCCAACCATTAGCCCGTATGTTCACACAAACAAATGACAAAAATGGATTAGGGATCACCCATAGTCGCCATTAACACAGACAGCCCGCTCCCCCCAACCCTCCCACCCACACACCCCAACTAATGTTCGATGTTATCCAGTTCTTGAAAGTGCATAATGAATAATGTCCATGAATTGTAGAACCCCTCCATCCTTCCCCTCAGTTCAAACTTAACCTTCTCAAGAGTCAAGATTTCCAACAGGTCCCCCCCGCCACGCCAGGGTACAGGGTGGAAACGTTGCTCTCCAATCCATCAGGATCCGCCTTCGGGCGATCATTGAGGCGAAGGCTACAACATCTGCCTCTGCACCCATTTCCAACCCTGGCTGGTTCGACACCCCGAATATGGCCTGGGTCCAGTTTCACGTGCACCACTTTAGAAATTACCCTAAAAACCTCCTTCCAGTAATCCTCTAGCTTTGGACAGAACCAAAACATATGAACGTGATAAGCTCCCCCCCCCCCCCCCCCCCCCACCCCCCCCCCCCCCCCCGGGCCCCCACCTCCCCCGCAACGTTCACACACATCTTCTACTCCTTCAAAGAATCGGCTCATCCTCGCCCTCGTGAGGTGTGCTCTGTATACAGTAGTCCCCCGTTATACCGCGCTCCGCAATACACGGCGCGATATACGGCGGGGGGGGGGGGGGGGGGGGGCTTATGGACCCCAACTGTCAGCTTCCCTCTCCGGATCAAAGTGAGCCGGCCGCTGAAATTGACACTGCCGGCTGCTCTCTCCCTCCAATCAGAAACATTAAAACTTAAAAGTTGGATTGGAGGGAGAGAGCAGCCGGCAGTGTCAATTTCAGCGGCCGGCTCTCTTTGATCCGGAGAGGGAAGCTGCTCTCTCACTGAAACAATCAGCCAGCCGCTGAAGTTGACACTGCCGGCTGCTCTCTCCCTCCAATCCAACTTTTAAGTTTTAATGTTTCTGATTGGAGGGAGAGAGCAGCCGGCAGTGTCAACTTCAGCGGCCGGCTGATTGTTTCAGTGAGAGAGCAGCTTCTCTCTCCGGATCAAAGTGAGCCGGCCGCTGAAATTGACACTGCCGGCTGATTGGAGGGAGAGAGCAGCCGGCAGTGTCAATTTCAGCGGCCGGCTCACTTTGATCCGGACCGGAGAGGTTTTTAAGTTGTTAAAAATGCAGCAGTGCTTGTTTTAAATTTATTTAAAAATCTATGCTTGCGCTTCCCATTGTGAGTCTACGGGGGTCTGACCTCTCCCCCCGCCCCCCGTAGACTCACAATGGGAAGCGCATGCATAGATTTTTAAATAAATTTAAAACCCCCATTGTGGATATCCGCGGCTCGGATGCAATGCGGGTGGCTGTCTTGGACCCCAACACCCGCGTTATAAAGGGGACTACTGTACCACCTTCAGCTGTATTAGCCCCAACCTCGTGCACGAGCTGGAGGCATTCACTCTCCGGAGCACGTCACACCAGAACCCCTCCTCCATATCCTTTTCTAACTCTTCCCCCCATTTTGCTTTGATCCCTTCCAGTGGTGCCTTTTCCTCTTCCAAAATAGCTCCGTAAACCGCTGACACTACCCTCTTCTCCAGTCCCCCTGTCGTCAGCACCTCCTCCAGCAAAGTGGAGACCAGCTCCACCGGGAAGCTCTGTATCTCCTTTCTGGCAAAATCTCGAACCTGCATGTATCTAAACATTTCTCCCTGCTCCAGCCCATACTTCGCTTCCAGCTCCTTCAATCCTGCAAACTGACCCCTAAGAAACAAATCTTTTCGTGTCTTAATCCCCTTCTCCTCCCATTTCCTAAAATTTCCATCCCACCTCACTGGCTCAAATCTGTGGTTCCCCCGAACGGCATTTTCCTTGACCCTGCCCCCAACCCGAAGTGTTGGCGAAACAATCTCCAAATTCTCAATGAAGCTATTATTACCGGACTCACTGAGTATTTCCCTGGGGCTATCGGGAGCGGCGCTGTTGCTTTCAATCCTGACCCCCTGCACAAACTCTCCTCCATTCTGACCCACAGGGAATCAAACCCTCTGACCCAACTCCACACCTTCTCCACATTCGCCGCCCAATAATAATACATCAGGTTCGGGAGATCCAAACCCCCTGCCTGCCTTCCCCTCTGAAGCAGCACCTTTCTCACTCCGGCCACCTTCCCTCCCCATATGAACGATGTAATCCTTCCCTCAATCTCTCTGACAAAAGTCTTTGGAAGGAAAATCGCAGGCAATGAAAAATAAACAGAAATCGCGGCAACACGTTCATTTTAACCGCCTGTACCCGACCTGCCAATGACAGAGGGAAAACATCCCACCTTGCCAGATCAGCCTTCACCCTCCCCACCAAGCTAGAAATGTTGTACCTGCGGAGCCCCCCCCCCCCCCCCCCTCCCCCCCCGGGCAACCTGCACCCCCAGGTACCTAAAGTGAGTCCCTGCCCTACGGAATGGCAGCATTGTTGCACGTTTTACTTGAGTGTATTACGCGTTTTATTGGGGTGTATTAACATGCTTCCGTTTAAGGGCCATGTGCTTAACACTACTACAGCTCTGTGTATGTAATTCTGCTCGGAGTCGCCAGGTGCCGTATTTAGACACCTCACAAGTATATCAAGGTCAGGTTCAAAGTAATAAATCTGTACACCGATTAGTAAGTTCAAACGATTGATATTTATTATAACCAATATAATAAATACACATGCATACGCTAAAGACTAAGTTACTTCTAAACTAAACAACTAAAATACTTATCTAAACAGGAACAGGCAAGGTCAGGGAGCGAGGCCTTCGTCCCGTTCTTGGTCTGCAACTCTCAGAAAGTTAGAGGTCGTCAGGGTCTAGCAAGTCTGGTTCACGTAGCGAGCGTCATGGTGAAACTTACAGTTCGATGGCTGGTGGCTCAACGGCTGGTGATGGAACTGGAGTCAGGATGCGAGGTATCAGCAAAGCGATGAAGACAGCAGAGAGCCGGAGCCAAACAACAGAACGGACCATGTGCGGGGTCTACTTTTATAGGTCCCCCCCAAAGTCCGTGCCTCTTTGGGGCGGTCTCTACCTGCTGTATATCGATTGGGTCTTCTCCCAATCGATATTTTCCAAACCCCCCAATCTGAGGGTCGCTTCTCGATGGGTGGGGCGGTTTCTATGGTGCTTTGTGATGGATACTTATGGTGCCGTTTCGTCTGGACGTCCACTCAAAGTATCCATTCAAACCCAAATGTTTCTATTGTGTGGGCCTAGATCTGGATCACCTCATTACTATGCAAATCGTTGTTGCCATTTACACATTTAGCTGAGATCCTGCACCTGGCCATAAACTGGTTTCTGTACGTGCAGAATGCTAATTAGCCTTCTGCAAACTGCTTGTCCTTGCTAAGACTATTTTCTCCCTGCAGCCTTAGCAGTTCTCCATGTTGTAGCCCAGTGTCCATCTTAGGTGGCTACAGCATCCCCACCCCTGCCCCCACACCCGGCCGAGACACCACAAAATACTCATTTTTGTCTAGATTTAGTTTGTACCCTGAGAAAGATCCGAACACTCGAAGCTGCTCCAATATCCCCCCTATCAATACACTCAGTTCCGACATCAAGTCATCGGCATATAAGAACACTGTAATGAACTCCGATTGGCTTTATTGGTTGACCAATTGGAGTATGAGCTCCCTCAATGATAGCTCATTGACGGGGCCCATATAAGCACCTGTGTAGGCTTTGTGAGCCAGTCTTAAGTTGACTGGACTGCTAGCAGCACTGTTTGTAGCTACTCCTGTAATATCGTTATTGTAAATAAATATTGGTGTGGTGACGGAACTCCTGCCTCCCGTGGATTACTACAGTGGCGACGAGGTAAACTAAGAATTTTGCGGAGACCAGCTGCCGCACTCGGAGGGTATGCCTTGCCATTTTAAAAATGCTGTTTTTTGGAAGGTTAGAGGCATTCGACCCGGCTATTGAGGACTGGTCCCAGTATGTGGAGAGAATGTGTTACTTCTTCCGGGCAAATGATATACTGACGGACGAAAGGAGACGGCTTATCCTGCTGTCAGCGTGCGGACCCTCAGCTTTCGCCATTATACGTAGTCTGACTTATCCCGATGCGCCGGACACGAAAACTTTCCAAGAAGTAACGGAATTGGTGAAAGAACACTACGACCCAAAACCACCCCTCATTTTACGTAGGTACAGATTCTACACAGCGAAGCGGGACTCAAGAAGCAGCCGGCAGCGTCAATGGGCACAAAGCTCTCCCGCTGGCTGTTTGATTACAGGACCACACCGCATTCTACAATGGGCATACCGCCAGCTGAACTCTTAATGGGAAGGCGGCTGCGAACGAGGCTGAGTCTCCTTTTCCCAAATTTAACGGGGAAAGTGGAGAAACCACAGGAAGCCCAACGCAGGGGGCATGATAATAGTCGGCAGCAGAGACATTTCCAGGTGGGGGCACCGGTTGGGTCAAGAATTATGGGAATGGCTTCTGGTGGCGGCAATGCGGAGCTAAGCCACACGTTCGGCAGCTCCCGCGAATAACGGACTTTGGGGCTCTTTTCAGGGCCTCCAACGGAACTTTGTCAACGAATCCCGACGTGGGAAGGGGACTGGAGTCGATCCCTACGGTCCTATGGTCCGGACCAGGAGTGGGGTAAGAAGAAAAACGGTGGAAGCACCCCTGGAAAAGCGGGGAAGAAAAACAAAATGTCGGCCGGCGGAGGCCCGGAGGAGTGGAGGCAGTGGGCACAGGAGCAGCAGGAGACTCTGCTGCGCTGCTTCCAAGAGCTTAAGGTGGAGCTGCTGGAGTCGCTGAAGGCTACCACCAGAGAGCTGATGGAGACCCAGACAGCCCAGGGGGCTGCGATCCGGGAGCTACAGAAGCAGGCCTCCGAAAGGGAGGATGAGGCCATGGCCGTCGCGGGGAAGGTGGAGATGCACGAGGCGCTCCATAAAAGGTGGCAGGAGCGGTTGGAGGAGCTGGACAACCGGTCGAGGCGGAAGAATTTGCAGATTCTGGGCCTCACGGAGGGGCTGGAGGGGTCGGACCTGGCGGCCTATGTGGTCGTTATGCTGAACTCGCTGATGGGAGCTGGGTCCTACCAGGGCCCCTGGAGTTGGAGGGGATTCACAGAATTCTGGCTAGGAGGCCCAAGCCGAACGAGCCGCCGCGGGCGGTGTTGGTGCGGTTTCACCGGTTCGTGGATCGTGAGTGCGTGCTCTGGTGGGCCAAGAAGGAACGGAGCAGCAAGTGGGAGAACACGGAGGTGCGGATCCTCCAGGACTGGAGTGCGGAGGTGGCTAAGCGGAGGGCCGGGTTCAACTGGACGAAGGCGGTGCTCCACAGACGGAGCGTGAAGTTTGGCATGTTGCAGCCGGCACATCTGTGGGTCACCTACAAGGACCGGCATCATTATTTTGAGTCCCCGGAGGAGGCGTGGGCCTTTGTGCAGGCTGAGAAACTGGACTCAAACTGAGGGTCTAAGATGGGGGATGTTGTATAATAATGTACTTGTGTTTGCTCTGTTTAATGCAAGATGTGGGTTGGCTTTAGGGTGGGTGGGGTGATGTCATTATGTCTTTTTTGTATGGATCTGGTGGACAGGTTCGGGCAGGGGGGTAAACGGGGAGTGCGGGGTGCTGGTGGGGGGGACTGGCAATGGGAGTTGCCCTAGAGGAGGCGGGGCTAGGCAGGGCAAAAGCGCGGGGGGGGGGGGGGGGAGGAGGACCTGCTGATGGGCATGAAGGAGGAGGGGTAGTCCTACGTGGGGAGGAGTCGGAGGTAGGGCGGGAGTCGCCGGGGTCAGCAGAAGTTAGCTGGCTCACGGGAGTGCTATGGAGGGAGGGGCGCAGCTAGGAGGGGTCCTAGCCTGGGGGGGGGGGGGGGGGGGGGGGGGGTTACCGGGTTGCTGCTGAAACGGTCAGGAAGGAGCTGGAGGGTGCTGGGGGGGGGGTGGGAGTTGCCGCCGTGGGGAATTGGCAGAGCGGGGGACGCTGGCCAGTGGTGGGCAGGGGATGGGATACGGCTAATCGGCAGGGGAGGGGGGCAGGGAGCCCTCTGATCCGGCTGATAACCTGGAATGTGAGGGGGCTGAATGGGCCGGCCAAACGGGCCCGGGTGTTTGCAAACTTGAAGGGGCTGAAGGCGGATGTGGCCATGCTCCAAGAGACACACGTGAAAGTGGCGGACCAGGTTCGGCTGAGGAAGGGATGGGTGGGCCAAGTTTTTCACTCAAGGCTGGATGAGAAGAGTAGGGGGTGGCGATCCTGGTGGGGAAGAAGGTGACGTTTGAGGCGTTAAATGTGGTGGCTGACAGTGGCGGGAGGTATGTGATGGTGAGTGGTAAGCTGCAGGGGGAGCGGGTGGTGTTGGTGAATGTTTACGCCCTAAATTGGGACGATGCGGGGTTTATGCGGCGTATGTTGGGCCGCATTCCGGACCTGGAGGTGGGGGGGCCTAATCATGGGGGGGGACTTCAACACGGTGCTGGATTCCCCATTGGATCGATCCATGTCCCGGACGGGTAGGAGGCCGGCGGCGGCTAAGGTGTTGAGGGGATTTATGGACCAGATTGGGGGGGGTGGATCCCTGGAGGTTTGCGAGGCCCAGGGCCAGGGAGTACTCGTTTTTCTCCCACATGCATAAGGCCTATTCGAGGATTGATTTTTTTGTCCTGAGCAGGGGGCTGGTTTCGAGGGTGGAGGATGTTGAATACTCTGCCATTGCCATTTCAGATCATGCCCCGCACTGGGTGAACCTCGGGCTGGGGGAGGAGAGGGACCAACGTCCTCTCTGGCGCTTGGAGGTGGGGCTGCTGGCAGATGAGGAGGTGGCCGAGAGGGTTCGGGGGTGTATTGAGAGGTACCTTGAGGCCAACGACAATGGGGAGGTCTGAGTGGGGACGGTCTGGGAGGTGAAGGCGGTAACTAGAGGGGAGTTGATTTCCATCCGAACCCATAGGGAGAGGGGGGAGCAGAGGGAGAGACTGATAGGGGAGATGGTGAGGGTGGATAGGAGATTATGCGGAGGCTCCGGAGGAGGGATTGCTGGGGGAGAGGCGTAGCCTTCAGGCCAGGTTCAATCTATTGACTACCAGAAAGGCGGAAGCTCAGTGGAGGAAAGCACAGGGGGCGGTGTATGAATATGGTGAGAAGGCGAGCAGGATGCTGACACACCAGCTCCGAAAGCGAGACGCGGCTAGGGAGATTGGGGGAGTGACGGATAGAGCTGGGAAGGTGGTGCGGAGGGGGGTAGATGTTAATGGGGTCTTCAGGGACTTCTATGGGGAACTGTACCGATCTGAACCCCCAGTGGAGGGGGGTGGAATGGGGCGCTTCTTGGACAAGCTGCGATTTCCGAGGGTGGAGGAGGGGCCGGTGGAGGGACTGGGGGCGCCGATCGAGCTGGAGGAGTTGGTTAAAGGGATAGGGAGCATGCAGTCGGGGAAGGCGCCGGGGCCGGATGGGTTTCCAGCGGAACTTTATAAAAGGTATGCGGACCTGTTGGGCCCCCTGTTGGTCCGGACCTTTAACGAGGCAAGGTGGGGGGGGGGCTTTGCCCTCAACTATGTCACGGGCGCTGATTTCCTTGATCCTGAAGCGGGACAATGACCCTCTGCAGTGTGGGTCATATAGGCCGATCTCGCTGCTAAATGTAGACGCCAAGCTGCTGGCAAAGACCTTAGCCACAAGAATAGAGGATTGTGTGCCGGGGGTCATTCATGAGGACCAGACGGGGTTTGTGAAGGGAAGGCAGTTGAATACAAACGTACGAAGGCTCCTCAATGTCATTATGATGCCGGCTATGGAAGGGGAGGCGGAGATAGTGGTGGCATTAGATGCGGAGAAGGCCTTTGATAGGGTTGAGTGGGAGTATCTGTGGGAGGTGCTGGAGAGGTTTGGGTTTGGGGAGGGGTTTGTCCGTTGGATGAGGTTTCTCTATGAGGCCCCGATGGCGAGTGTAGCCACGAATAGGAGGAGGTCGGAGTACTTTCGGCTGTACCGGGGGACGAGACAGGGGTGTCCCCTGTCCCCCTTGCTCTTTGCGTTGGCAATTGAACCCCTGGCCATGGCGTTGAGGGAGTCAGGGAACTGGAGGGGCCTGGTGCGGGGTGGGGAGGAGCATCGAGTGTCGCTTTATGCGGACGACCTGTTGTTGTATGTGGCGGACCCGGTGGGGGGGATGCCGGAGGTGATGAGGATTCTTAGTGAATTCGGGGGCTTCTCTGGGTATCAGCTGAACCTAGGCAAGAGCGAGTTGTTCGTGGTGCACCCGGGGGATCAGGAGGAGGGGATTGGTAGGCTCCCACTGAAGCAGGCAGGGAAGAGCTTCAGGTACCTGGAGTCCAGGTGGCTGGGAGCTGGGGGGCCCTGCACAAGCTCAACCTCACAAGGTTGGTGGAGCAGATGGAGGAGGAGTTCAAAAGGTGGGATATGTTACCGCTGTCACTGGCGGGAAGGGTGCAGTCCGTTAAGATGATGGTGCTCCCGAGGTTTTTGTTACTGTTCCAGTGCCTCCCCATCCTTATCCCGAAGGCCTTTTTTAGGAGGGTCAACAGGAGTATTACGGGATTTGTGTGGGCGCATGGGACTCCGAGGGTGAGAAGAGTGTTCCTGGAATGGGGTAGGGATAGGGGGGGGCTCGCGCTGCCCAACCTCTGGGTACTACTGGGCTGCCAACGCAGCGATGGTGCGTAAGTGGGTAATGGACGGGGAAGGGGCAGCATGGAAGAGGATGGAGGTGGCGTCCTGTGTGGGCACGAGCCAGGAGGCGCTGGTAACGGCACCGTTGCCGCTCCCTCCAATGAGGTATACCACGAGCCCGGTGGTGGCGGCTACCCTCAAAATTTGGGGGCAATGGAGACGGCATAGGGGAGAAGTGGGGGGCTCGATGGAGGCCCCGATACGGGGGAACCATCGGTTTGTCCCAGGGAGCATTGATGGCGGATTTCTGGGCTGGCACAGGGTAGGGGTTAGGAGGTTGAGGGACCTGTTTGTGGAGGGGAGGTTCGCGAGCTTGGGGGAGTTAGAGGGGAAGTTTGGGCTCCCCCGGGGAACATGTTTGGGTACATGCAGGTTAGGGCGTTTGCCAGGCGGCAGGTGGAGGGGTTCCCCTTGCTGCCCCCACGTGGGGTACGGGACAGGGTGCTCTCGGGGGTGTGGGTTGGAGGAGGGAGGATTTCAGACACATACCGGGTAATGCAAGAGGTAGACGAGGCCTCGGTGGAGGAACTGAAGGGGAAATGGGTAGATGAGCTGGGTGAGGAGATTGAGGAGGGGACGTAGGCGGATGCCCTGTGGAGAGTGAATTCCTCCTCTTCCTGTGCGAGGCTTAGCCTTATACAGTTCAAGGTGCTGCATAGGGCCCACATGACTGGGACAAGGATGAGTGGGTTTTTCGGGGGCGAAGACAGGTGTGCGAGGTGCTCGGGGAGCCCAGCGAACCACGCCCATATGTTTTGGGCGTGCCCAGCACTGGGGGAGTTTTGGAAGGGGGTAGCAAGGACGGTGTCGAGGGTGGTAGGATCCAGCGTCAAGCCAGGCTGGGGACTCGCAATTTTTGGGGTTGCAGTGGAGCCGGGAGTGCAGGAGGCGAAAGAGGCCAGTGTTCTGGCCTTTGCGTCCCTAGTAGCCAGGCGGAGGATCTTGCTTCAATGGAAGGATGCGAGGCCCCCAAGCGTGGAGGCCTGGATCAATGATATGGCGGGGTTCATTAAATTGGAGAGGGTGGAATTTGCCCTGAGGGGATCAGTACAAGGGTTCTTTAGGCGGTGGCAGCCTTTCCTGGACTTCCTGGCCGAACGGTAGGGAAATAGGCCGGCAGCAGCAGCAACCCGGGGGTGGAGAGGGGGGAGAGGGAGGGAGGGAAGGGGGGGGGGGGGAGGGGGAGGGAGGGAAGGGGGGAGGGAAGGGGGGGTTTGGTTCGGTGGGAGGGAGAACTGTGTACATGGGTTTGTGGGATGTGGCGAGTGATATCTCTTTCCCTTTTGTTGTTTGGGTGTTTTTTCGTGTTTTTTTTTCTTTTGTTTGCAGTTGCTTTTGAAGTTGGGTGGGTGTTGTTCTTGGGTTTTTACCGCGGTTGTTTTGTTAATATTGTTTTGTTGTTTATATTTTGTGAAAATCTTAATAAAAATTATATTAAAAAAAAAGAATTATGGGAATGGACCAACGTGGGTCAAAGGCACGGTAGAGTCCTAAACAGGGCCCATATCCTATGAGGTTTCGATAGGAGGTAAGGTGCTGAAGAAACACCTAGACCAAATAAGGGCAGCGGAACCACACCTGGAGGCAGGCGAAGCAGGACCGCCTCAAGCTGGGATAGCTCAGACGGAAAGGATACCCACACCCCAGCCCCGAGCAATTTCTCCAGACCCTGTCATCCAGTCGTCAGAGTCGGAGATGGACACATTCGACGAGGCCGCCGCGACACCTCTCCCCAAGGAGGAGGAAGAACAACTTCCAAGGAGGTCTTCAAGGAAAGGACGGGCACCTGTAAGGTACACCCCGCCCACTTCGGAGAACGACCCGGCGGACGACACAGAGGTGACAGACCCAGACATGAGGAGCACGAAGAAGCTCAGAGGAATGCCAGCTGGCAGGAATTCCTCGGACCTTGGGGGGGGGAGGGGTGTAATGAACTGCAATTGGCTTTATTGGTTGGCCAATTGGAGTATGAGCTCCCTCAATGATAGCTCATTGAGGGGGCCCATATAAGCAGCTGTGTAGGCTTTGTGAGCCAGTCTCAAGTTGACTGGACTGCTAGCAGCACTGTTTGTAGCTGCTCCTGTAATATCGTTATTGTAAATAAATATTGGTGTCGTGACGGAACTCCTGCCTCCCGTGGATTACTACAAACACCCTATGCTCTATCCCCCCCCCGTACTATTCCTTTCCATACCCCCCAACTTCTTAATGCTATGGCCAACGGCTCAACCACGAGTGCAAACATCAGGGGGGACATCGGACATCCCTGCCTAGTCCCACGGTGGAGAGAAAAGTATCTTGAGCTGATGTTGTTTGTGTGAACACTCGCCCTCGACTCCTTATATAGTAGCTTTAGCTTTACCCTGTTCACAAATCTTGGTCCAATCCCAAACCGTTCCAGAACTGCCATCAAGTAACCCCATTCTATCCGGTCAAATGCCTTCTCAGCGTCCAATGCCACAACCACCTCAGTTTCCTTCCCCTCTGCTGGTGCCATAATTTTTAACATAGAATTTGCAGTGCAGAAGGAGGCCATTCGGCCCATCGAGTCTGCACCAGCTCTTGGAAAGAGCACCCTACCCAAGGTCCACACCTCCACCCTATCCCCATAACCCAGTAACCCAACCCAACACTAAGGGCAATTTAGCATGGCCAATCCACCTAACCTGCACATCTTTGGACTGTAGGAGGAAACCAGAGCACCCGGAGGAAACCCATGCATACACGGGGAGGATGTGCAGACTCCGCACAGACAGTGACCCAAGCCGGAATCGAACCTGGGACCCTGGAGCTGTGAAGCAATTGTGCTATCCACAATGCTACCGTGACATTCAGTACCCTTCTAACATTTGAAAAGAGCTGCGTCCCTCTCACGAACCCCGTCTGATCTTCAGCTATCACCTTCGGGAGGCACTCCTCCGGCCTACCTGCCAGTACCTTCGCCAATACTTTTGCGTCCACATTCAGAAGTGATATGGGCTTATATGACCCACATTCCGTTGGATCCTTGTCTTTTTTTAGGAACAGGGAAATTGATGCCTGCCCCAAAGTTTGTGGCAACACCCCCTTCCCTATCGCCTCTGCAAACATCCCCACCATCAGGGGTGCCAGCTTATCCTTGAAGTCTTTATGATATTCCACCGGAAACCCATTCGACCCTGCCACCTTCCCCGACTGCATCCTCCCAATCGCATCCTTTATCCCCTGCTCCACTATCACTCCTTCTAATGTAGCCCTGTCCCCCTCCCCTAACCTCGGGTACTCCAACCCATCTAGAAATTCCTGCATCTCACGGTCTCCCGCAGGTGGCTCTGACCTGTACAACCTCTCATAAAATTCCTCAAAAACCTTGTTTATCAGATCCGGAGCCACCACCAACTTCTTTGCCCTATCCCTCACCTGAACAATTTCCCTTACCGCTGCCTCCCTCCGGAGCTGACCTGCTAACATACACCTTATCTCCATGTTCGTAAGCTGCACCCCTTGCTCGTCTCAGTTGGCGCACTGCCTTCCTGGTAGATAGTCGGTCAAAGCTCGCCTGTAGTTCCTTCCTCTTTTCCAGCTTTGCTGGGTCCCCATCCTCTGCATAACTCCTATCTACCTCCAACATCTCATCTATTACCCTCTGCCGCTCCAACCTCTCCTCTTTGTCCATCCTGGCCTTAAACTAAATCACCTCATCCCTCACCACCGCCTTTAGAGCCTCCCAGACAACTGCCTTCGACACCTCATCCATACAGTTGAAACTTACATATTCCTCAATTATCTTTTAAATTTTGTCACAGAACCCTTGGTCTCCCAAAAGTCCCACATCTAATTTCCACACTGGCCTCCGCGCTACCCCCTTCTCCAGCACCACATCCACCCAATGCGGAGCATGATCTGACACTGCAATTGCCGAGTATTCCGACCCCTTAACCCCAGCCAGCAAAGCCTTTCCCACCACGAAAAAGTCGATCCGCGACCTTATGGACAGCTGAGAAAAATGCGTACTCCCGTTCTTTCGGGTGCAGAAATCTCCAAGGGTCCACCTCTCCCATTTCCACCATTAGCCCAACCAACACCTTTACCCTCCCTGATGGGACCAGCGAGCGTGGCCGTGACCTTGGCTCCTGACCCACCCCTATCTATTATTAACATAGAACCCCTTCCCCCCCTCCCAAAAACAGTCCCTACATTTCCTCTCGAAAAAACATCTCCCAGCATCAATTCCCCCGCCCTCGCCTCATAGGCCCATCAAAACCTGCTAACCAGACTCCAATGTCTGCAACCCTCCTCTCACCTCACCTCAGTTCACTGGCCAACTTTAGTTAGCACGGGTGGCTCCCCAGCCAAGGTATACCGTCCCCTCCCACACGGTTCCAGAGAAAGAAAAAACAAAAACAACAATCCAACCCATACAATTCACTAAAATAAGATATAACCGTCACAACACAGAATGCCAATCAACCCAACCTGTAGCCACCTGGGGTGGCCACGTCCCGATTACAAAATGGGCACTTTGCAAAGAATGCAGGGAAAATGGACAATACAGAGAAAGCAATCAGGTGCAAGGTTTGTCTGTTGATTGAAGCTGTAGCTCCCAGACAAGACTGATACTGCAAAGCCATTACCATACTAATGAGCCATCTCCGGGGACAAAAGAGTAACATTTAGGTAAACGATAGTAAAGCAGACACCCCGGCACCAGAGGAGACTAGAACAAAGCAGGCCAACGGCCACCTAGGGCCTGCCCAGCAATCAGGGCAGCCACCCCATTATTGGAGGAAATCGATAGCAATGATCAAGATACAGTCCAATTAATTGGGACCAAGTTCAAGGCCCACCCAAAAGTGCGCGAAGCCCCTTTGGGTATAAGAAGAAGCCCCCAAGAGAGAATTGCTCTCTTGGCCTTGGCTCTCAGCGAGTAGAGACCTGCCTAGCAGCTGCACTAGAACAAGTAAGTCCAAAGTCAACGCACGCTACGAGACAGACGCTCCTAACTACTATTCCGTACCAGCTCAACCCCAGCAGCCTTAGAACCGGACAATGGCCATTGTTCCTCTGACTGAGTGGGTTCCCAAAGCTAAGTATAGGCTTTTGGTAGTAGTGATAGTTTAGTTGGTTGAGTTTTGTGCATGAGTATATTTGACTGTGTGTGTAAATAAATGAGCATTGATTTCGAACTTATTAACTGGTGTATCGAGTCTGTGATCAGTATTCTGTTTTGAACCTTGTGGCGGTATCGAAAGATACTTGGTGACTCTTGAGCAAACGTAATTAGAATTAAGCAAGACGACCATATATTTTTTTAAAAAATAATTTTTATTCATATTTTTGCATAATATCAACAACAAAAAGACAGAATTTTAAAAAAAATAAAGAACAGAAAGAACAGTCCCCCCCCCCCCCCCCCCCCCCCCCCCCCCCCCGCGCATAAACAGCGGAAGAGATAAACTAATACCCATCATTCCCCCAAAACATCTGCCCGTCCCTTCAATAGACAGGACAGAAACCCCCCCCCCCTCAAGGCGACCATATTAACCACCATAAACAGAGCCAATTAAAGAGAAAACACACAATTAGCAACAAACCAATAACTTGAACTCTGTAACAATGTGAAGAGAAGTAAATTACAATACACGTCAGTAAAAAAGAAAGTTATAGCATTTATACATTTTCCAGCTCCCCAATCACAGTTCACAGTCTCTCTTCCAGCTCTGTTCCTCACGTCTGTCCCAAGCCTTCTGCCCTCACGAACGCCTCAGCCACCTCTCTGTCTCAAAATAAAAGTCTTTGGCATCATACATCACCCTCAGCTTCGCCGGGTATACCATACCAAATCGCACCCACTTTTTGTACAGTGCCGTCTTCACTCGCCCAAATGCCACTCGTCTTTTTGCCAACTCCACTGTCAAGTCCTGGTAGATCCGAACTCCAGCTCCATCCCACTGCACCTCGTGCTTCTGCTTCACCCAGCTTAACACCTTCTCTTTCATGCAGTATTTATGGAAGCAGAGAATTACTGCTCTTGGCGGCTCATTCACTTTGGGCTTCGGCTTAATGACTGATGAGCTCGGACCAGCTCATACCGGGAAGGGTTCTCACCCTCCCCCATCAACCCCGCCAACCTCTTAGCGAAATACTCTGTTGACCTTAGGCCCTCTGTCCCTTTGAGGACAATTCTCAGATAGTCTCAGACTGCCTCAAGCGGTTCTTCAAGTCCTCGAGCTTTGCTCGGAGTCCTCTGTTGACCTCCACCACCCTCAGCAGCTCGTCCCCCATCAGGATGAGCTGGCCGCTGTGCTGCGACACGGCCTCCTCCACTTCTTTCATCTTCTCGCCCTGCTCTCTCAGCTCAGCCGATGTATTTGCCACAGCTACCCTCACCGGGGCGATTGCCTCCTCCACCAATTACTTCAATTCAACCGCCATCTCCTTCCTCAAAGCCTCCATGTGCCTCGCAAACTGCTTTTCCAGCTCCACCGCCATCACCTCGGTCATCTCCTCCACCTTAAATAGTGCAGCCCTACCATGCGGTCCGGCATCCGCCATCTTGTCAGCACGTTTTCTGGTCCTCTCATTCAACGGCGAGCCCGCGTTTCCTCCCTTCCTCGCCGCTGCTTTTCGCATCCTTTAACGACTTATTCTTTTTCCTTTTTTTTAATAGCAAGATATTAATGATGGCCGAGTGTTTTCTGATGGATTGTGACTACCTGGGATTAGAGAGCTTCCTAAAACTCAGTATTTGCCTCATCTCCATTCCCCTCAATATATCATCTGTGTCTGTTGCAGAATAGTCTGGAGACACAGTCCTATCACCAATTTAGACATCGTTACCAGACGCACCTGTGCTGAGTGGGAGCATGGACACCCAAGTCACTTTTCTTCTATCTTTATCTTTTTATTCTCTTTGGCTGTGATGTTGGTTGTGATGTTGAGAGGCAGTGGTGTAGTGGTATTGTCACTTGACTAGTAATCCAGAGATCCAGGGTAATGCTCTGGAGACATGGGTTTGAATCCCAACAGGGAAGCTGGCGGAATTTGAACGCAATAACAAGCTGGAATTAAAAGTCTAATGACGACCATTGTCGATTGTTGTAAAAACCCATCTGGTTCACTATTGTCCTTGAGGAAAGAAAATCTGTTCAGCCTTACCTGGTCTGGCCTACATCTGGGGCGTGATTCTCCGAAACGGAGAGAAACATCTGACGCCGGAGTGAAACCCGGAGTGTTTCACTCCGGCGTCGGAGGCCGCTCCTCGCCCCCTATTCTCCTTTCCCCCCTCCGGGGGGCTAGGAGCGGCGGTGCGTGAATCTCGGGCGCCGGGCCTTGACACTTGCGTCAAAGCGGTGCGCTGAGAATGGCGCGGCCAGCGGTGCCTAAGTGACGTCAGCCGCGCATACGCAGGTTGCCGTCTTCCCCTCCGCTGCCCCGCAAGACATGGTGGCTTGATCTTGCGGGGCGGCGGAGGGAAAACTTAGAGACGCCAGCCCGACGATCGGCGGGCACAGATCGCGGGCCACTCACCTCATGAGCACGTCCGTGGTGCCCGATCCTCCCTCCGTCCCCCACAGGCCCCACACTTACCTGTCGCGCGATGTTCACGCCGGCAGTGACCAGGCGTGGTTGACGCCGGCGTGAACCGGTCGGGTTCGTCAGGCCGCTCGGCCCATCCGGGCTGGAGAATTGCCGGTCGCCGTGAAAAACGGCGAGCAACAATTCTCCGAGCGGCGTGTCGCAAAATGCCATTTTGGGGGGGGTGGGGGGGAGAATCGCAGGGGGTGCCAGGGCGGCGTGACGTCATTCGCCCGGCCCTCCCGCGATTCTCCCCCCTGGCGTGGGGAGCGGAGAATCGCGGCCGTGATTCCAGACCCACAGCAATGTGGTTGATTCTTAAATGCCCTCAGGGTTGCACAGCAAATGCTGGCCCAGCCAGCGATGCCCACATCCCATGGACGAATAAAAAAAAATTG
This sequence comes from Scyliorhinus canicula, assembly GCF_902713615.1. Taxonomy (NCBI): domain Eukaryota; kingdom Metazoa; phylum Chordata; class Chondrichthyes; order Carcharhiniformes; family Scyliorhinidae; genus Scyliorhinus; species Scyliorhinus canicula. The sequence goes on from NC_052160.1 coordinate 88,942,465, forward strand.
TGGTAACATGGGCTGTAATTCTTTCTGCCTTAATACTCTGTTGGAAATGCAATTGTACCCACAGTGAATTTCAGTAATGGCGATTAAGTTTATTGAATTAAATTGCTAATTATTCCACAATAACTTACAAGACAAGAGTTATCCTCCCAGTACATCAGTTCCACCTCGCACAGACTGCAACACATACTCAAGTCAGTGGATATAACAGTCCGACACAAGTCACCTCAGATTTCCCACTCCATTCTTCACACAAAGGCCACTTCACAATAAACCAGAACTTACAGCACACCATTTGACTGAGGACTCAGCTTCACTGGGGAAACAGACTGCAGCCTACACACTAAACTCAAGGGACATCAAACCTGCTTCAAACGCAGTGAATGGGACAAGTCAGCTATCATCAAACCCACTCAACTCAATCCAATGATGCAACTCAAAACGTATCTCATCCATCATGCACCAGAAAGGCTATGGAGATCTACCAACACCACACCATCCCCCAAGGCTTCAGTGACATATGACTACTCTTCATCAAGAAACACATTACTGTCCATTCTACCCAGTCAACCAATCAGCAGCAAGAATGCTAACACGGACCGAACCAGTACACACAATAGCCTGACCAATATGGGTAAGATCCCACCCATATTTATTAAACTCTACTTCACTAAATATAACCACCTATTTCTCTGTTTCCAATCATTCCCCCCGAAGACCGAGCCACTGATTGAAATGTTGAGGCTTATTAGTTCTTCCAGGGAATTCTTTTAAGGCAATAACTGCTCTTTTGTGATAAAATTCTTGTCCACCGCACCACTGTAGAATTGTCTTATTCAATGTCACCACTCTCACTATGAAAACCTTTTAATTTTTAATTCATATAATCATAGAATCCCTACGTTGCAGAAGGAGGCCATTCTGTGCAGACCACCCTACCTAGGCCCAATTCCCATCTTATTGCTGCAACTCCACCCTAAGGGGCAATTTAGCATGGTCAATCTACCTAACCTGCACATCTTTGATCTATGGGAGGAAACTTACACAGACAGTCGGGGGGGGGGGAGTGCAAACACCACACAGACAGTTAACCGAAGTTGGAATCAAACCCGGGTTCCTGGTGCTGTGATGCAGCAGGGCTAACCACTGTGCCATGGTGCCGCCCAATTCTGGCCTACTCATGTATCCCTGATCTCCTGTCCTTGCACCCTGGACATGCCTTCGTCTACCAAGCTCTTAGCTCAGAGTTCCTTCCATAAACCACTCACTGTCCCTTTTTTTCATTAAAATGCTCCTCAAGGCCTATCTCTGACCATTCACCCTACTATCTCTGTGGACAGATCTTGTTTGATGACGCTCCTGCGAAGCACCTTGGAACAGTTTACTACATTAAAGGTGTGAAATGCATCTTACTACTACTGACTGCACACAGCCATTTATGTTACAATACAGGATTGACTTTCACCCATCCTCACGTCAGCTATTCAGGGTTTGTTACAATCGAGAGAAACAATTGATAAAGGCAACCTGATCTGAATTCTAATGTGAGTAGGGGGAGAAACCAATCAAAGGGAGTGTGGAAGAGAACATCTGAAATGGGATAGGAGGTCATCCATTCGATACCATCATGGCTGATCTTTGACCTCAATTTCATTTTCCTGTCCGATTCCCATGCTCCTCGATTCCCCCATGCGTCCAAATGTCTGTCTATCCCAGCCTTAAATATGCTCAATGGTGGAGCGGCCACAACTCTCTGAATTCCGAAGATTTACAACCCTCTGAAAGAAGGAATTCCTCCTCATTTCAGTCCTAAATGATCAACCCCTTATCCTGGTATTGTGACCCCATGTCCTTGATTCCCCAGCCAGGAAGAAACAATCTGTCAGTGTCTGTCCTGTCAAGCCCCTTCAGGATTTTATTACGTTAAATAAAATCAACTATCATTCTCCTACACTCTTGAGAATATAGATCCAATTTACTTAACTTCTCCACATAAAGTGATCCTTTGACCCAGGAAACAATCCAGTGAACCATTGCTGTACCAGGGCAAAGATAAGGAGGCAAGAACTACACACCGTGCTCGTGGTGTGGTCTCACCACAGCCCTGTATAATTATAGCAAGATTGTTCACTCTTATATTCCAGCATGCCTACAATAAAGATACTTTCTGCATGTTAACCAATCTTCTATCCATATTACCCCCAATCCCATGAGCCATTCTCTTCTGTACTAACCTTAAATGGCACTTGGTCATGAACCTTTTGGTAATCTAAATATTAAACATCTACTCCTTCCCCCTTATCCATCTTCTTAGCTACAGCCTCAAAAAAAAGTAATAATTTATCAGACACTGTTTCCATCTCCTACATCTATAATGGCTCACCCTAGTTATACTATGGTTTTCTAAGTGCCTTGTCAATGCCTTGAAGTTAAAACTCACCACTATTCTTAGAATTCCCCCATACCAAAAAAGGGTCGATATTCTAAATGGTGAACAGGGATTCACACTCCCTGGCTCCGATGTAGGCTTCGGTGGGTGCTATTCAGGTCAAACTATATTTTCAAGTTATCCCCGGTATAACCCATACCTTCACCGAAGAATGTTACCTACTTACCCCTTAGTAGCATCAATGTCCTGGGTCCTGCGTTGTTAAGTAAGTAAAGTAGGCTAATAACCACAAGGTGTGAGCCATTGTTTTAGCTTAATACATGAAACCTGTGTGTTTGCTAAGCCTGCTTGTGAGAAAGAATCTGCATTTTATAATCCTGCTCTTTGCAGCTGCTATTAACCTTTTGTGGGATCTTTCCCTGTATCCTCTCAGACCAGTTATTGCCAGACTTCCATGTTTCAAATGACACATTTTTCTGTATTTTCAAAAACAGCCTCCTTAATAATAGATTCCATCAATTTCTCAAACACAGAGGGAGAAGACTGTGGGTTGGGATAATGGGAGAGAGAGAGAGGAGACTAAGGAATCAGGAGTGAAGAAAGGGTGAGAAGGGCAAAGAGAAAAGAGAAGGGAAGAAAGAAATTGTGTAGAGGAGAGAGAGACAGATGGAATGAGATGTAGAGGAGAGAGAGAAAGAGTGATGGAGGGAAAGGGAGAAAGGGAGATTACTGTATTTTGCGCAGATTGCAGTGATTTTCTCTCCAGTGACATGAGGCCTATTATTATGATCCTGGAGCAGACCCCAACAGTGGTTAGGATACTGGACAGAAACCCCAATATTTTATTTAATTTGTAATTCTGAGAGGAAATGGTACTTTGTTTCAAGAGTGACTCCGTGCACAAATATGGATGTGGTTTATTAAAACATATTTTATTACTAACGCAGTATTAATAACATTAATCATATAAATATAAATAACTTTCAGTTACCCAGTAAACAATGCTTATCAATAAAATGACACAATAACCCTTAACTGCTATCTTTATTTCCACTCAAACAGCACTCATTGCAAGCCAAGATCCACTTTTAACTACAGTTAGCAGACTCAGGAATAAAGAAATGTTGTAAAGAGATGTCTTGAATAACCCACTTTGAGAAAGAGATCCTTCAGGAACCAGCTGCAGACTCTTGCCTGTCTCAACTACTGTTTAAACTGCCAGCCTTTGAAATTGCTCCTATCCTGAATAGGATGGGAATAGAGGGATACGGACCCAGGAAGTGTAGAAGATTGTAGTTTAGTTGGGCAGCTTGGTCGGCACAGGCTTGGAGGGCCGAAGGGCCTGTTCCTGTGCTATACTTTTCTTTGTTCTTTGTTCTTTGTTTATCCTGCTCACAGGCAAATCTTTAACTTAGTGTCTTGAGATCAGCTGCTTCTGGTCTGTCCCTAGTCAAATCTTTAACTGAACTGTTTGGAAAGAAACCATTAGTCTGTCCACAGACATATCTGTAACTGAACTGTAGGGAGCAGCTGCTTGTCTTTTGTTCACATCCCAATCTAGAACTAAATTAAAATTCCAGAAATTGCTTCAGCCTGACTCCTTCCGCATGATCACATTGAGGGTGTTAGGCTCGGGAGGCTAAATTGTCTACGCCCACTCCTAGGTCATGTGTTCTAGGGCGGAGATGCTCTGGCTGATTTTGCAATCCAGCCCTTGGTCTGTAACATTGTAGGTAGCAGATGAGGAACATATCAGCCATGATAGAATGGCAGAGCAGACTCGATGGGCCAAATGGCCTAATTCTGTTCCTATATCTTATGAACTTAACGACATTATCTTACTCGGCTCAACATCACCTCACTAATGGGCATGATTCAGCGGACTCAAGTTAAAGTCTGCTGAATAGCGTGTTTAGCTAGGTGTTTCCCAGCTGCTGCAGCACCGAGAAATACCCCAATATCCAACGGTGCTTTGCCAATTGTTAGGCCTCGGGGAGGTTTCTCCCTGCCGAGGCCATATTTAGAGGGATTTCCTCACTGCAGAAAAGGCTCCTCGCAGATTGGGGCACCATTTTGTCCGGCAGCCTGATTTTTCCCCTTGCTCTTTTGCTGCCCTCACCCCCCCAACCTTGGGGAGACCTCCAAGAACCCCCCCCCCCCCCCCTCACGACTTCTGGCAGTATCAACCTGGCATCTGGGCACTTCCCGGGTGCCCTTGTAGAACTGCCAGCGTTACAGCCTGGCAGTGCCCAGATACTGGGGGAGTGCCAGGGTGCCACCCTGCCCTCCAGATGTCGTTACATGTTTGGGTGAACCAGTACTAAATGGCGCCCTGGCGAGTTCTCCCAGGTGATATGGGTGAGTCCTGGCAAACGGGGTGAATCTGGCACCTGGGTATTTAAATAAGCTGTAGGGCTCATTTAAATATTCAGATCTGGATCTCGCCTAGCGAAGGCGAGATGCAGATTGCGCTGGGTGGTGCGAGTCGACTGGCGTGGAGACCGATTTGCGGCTCGTGCGCGATTCACCCATTGCACCCGGATCCCGCCTTGCGCAATGGAGTTGCTGAATCATGTCCAATGTCTCTAATTATCTACTCCCCAGGGAACCTTCTCAATATAAACAAAAGCCCATTAGCCCAAGCATTCATGATGCTTTAATTCCAATTCTTGTACTAACAAAGCCTAACTGCCTTGCAAAGTAAGGAATTTAAAAACACTACTGCAGCAGTCTCACACACTAACCCAGGATTTTAACCCTTACTGCACCAAACACATATAATAAAATATATCTGACATTCCTACATTCATGACACCATCCAGTCACATAATCAGCAATATTTACTGTTGAGCATTCACCTGAAGAATGGTCTCTTAGCGAAGTACTAGATGGCACCTGGCACCCACAGACCCACACTAGAGCAGTGAGTGAATGGCTGAAGGGCCAGCGGGAGGAGGACCCGTCCAAACAGTAAAATATGGGTCAGATCAGAAAATGAAGGAGTAGCAACAGTGAGACTCAATCACACTAATAAAATTGGTTCAATAAACATCTTTAAATAAAATGGGGGAAGGAAGGCGGTATTTCACATCTACATTCAGTTCTAACATCTTATGCACCTGATTGTGCCAATTCCTCTGCCACTGAGGGAGTCCCTGCCCGAAGGGGCCTCACGGTAGCATGGTGGTTAGCATCAATGCTTCACAGCTCCAGGGTCCCAGGTTCGATTCCCGGCTGGGTCACTGTCTGTGTGGAGTCTGCACGTCCTCCCTGTGTGTGCGTGGGTTTCCTCCGGGTGCTCCGGTTTCCTCCCACAGTCCAAAGATGTGCGGGTTAGGTGGATTGGCCATGCTAAATTGCCCGTAGTGTAAGGTTAATGGGGTATACGGGTTACGTGGGTTTAAGTAGGGTGATCATTGCTCGGCACAACATCGAGGGCCGAAGGGCCTGTTCTGTGCTGTACTGTTCTATGTTCTATGTTCTATAAAGTAAGCTGGACAACATTCCGGTTTGGGATGATAAATGATAAATAATATTCACACCACAGTAACCTGGTAGTTAGTGCAAGCTATGCACATATCAGCTCTTTTCAGTTAGCACATATGTGCAGCAGCGCCACGAGATTTAAAAGGGTCATGCACTTAACCAAATCGCCCACACAAAGCTGGAAAAAGAGTGTGGTTGCAAATACAGCTCTGAGGCTGGGAATTCTGCAACAAATAACTCACCTCCTGCCTCCCCAGAGTCTGTCCATCATCTACAAGGTACAAGTCAGGAGTGTAATGGAATACTCTCCACTTGCCTGGGTGAGTGCAGCTCCAACAACACTCAAGAAGCTCAACATCATCCAGTAGCTCCTTGGCCAGTACCCCATTCACCACCTAAAGCATTCACTCCATCACCAACAAACCATGGCAACAGTGTGTACTAGATTTAAGAAACACTGCACCAACTCGCGAAGGCTCCTTAGAGCTCCATGCTGGCTGTGGTTTAAGATGGCAGCTCATTATCAGCCCTGCAAGGGTAATCTTAATAGTGACACCCACATCCCAGGAATGAATAGATTTTAAAAAATCTCTTGTATTCTCCTAACTCTCTGAGAGAGGTTGACTCCCCACTTGGATACAATCCATATGCCCCAGTTACCCTCTAGTTCCTTGCATAAATTGCAATCTGCTTGTATAAACCTTAAATTTAACATTGGCAGGCTATTCGACTGCATGGGGCATCACAGCCAGGTTCTATTTTACCTTCATCTGACATCTGATAGATTGACTTCCCAGCAGGGTCGCCAGGTTGCAAACCAGGAGCAGGATTCGATCCAAATTGCCCTCTCCCCATGTGAAACCATGTCTGTCCAATGATTGTCTTTGATTGTCTTCTCTTTTTGGAGGGAGGGTGCGTTAGAGTGGGTTTTGTTTTCATCTTTATTCCATTATTCTTTTCCATTTTGTTCTTCTTCCTTCTACTTCTCTTTTCTTTTCACTTCCCAGTTTATTAAATTATTGCTGTCCTGTAAGCTATTTTCTGCACGGTTACTGAGATTGATGTTAAAACCTAACAAGCAGAAATAAACCAATTCTCTCCTCCCCAGACCTGAAGCAGTGAGGTCGAGGACAGCACCTTTACCACTGTGCCAGCCAAAGACAATGTAAACCTCCGAGTCCATATAGTTCAGTTACTCATTGCCTGAACTGCCCAAAGCAGTGAATAAAGAGCCGTCACATCGCACTTGTACCTCAATCCCTTTCACTTGGATACAGTCTCACAAGGCAGTTAGCACACTGTGTGCAAGTGTGCCACCTACTGCTCTGGAGCGAGATCAGCCCCTACAGTGAGAATATTTTATCCAATTATGGTAACACTGGGAATAATAGCAGAAATAGCTCAGAGAACCATAGAATTCTTACCGTGCAGAAGGAGGCCATTCGGCCCATTAAGTCTGCACCGACCCTCCGGAGGAGCACCCTACCTGGGCCCACTACCCCACCCTACCCCAGTAACCCCACCTAATCTGCAATTTAGCATGGCCAATCCACCTAACCTGCACACCTTTGGACTGTGGAAGGAAATCGGAGCAGCTGGAGGAAATCCACACTGACACGAGGAGAATGTGCAAACTCCACACAGTCACCCAAGGCCGGAATTGAACCCGGGTCCCTGACGCTGTGAGGCAGCAGTGCTAACCACAGTGCCACCGTGCTGCCCATCATTCGGCCTGTCAATCTTCCTCCACCATTCAATACGATCTTGGCTGATCATGGCTCAATTTTCCTGCCCGTTCCCCATATCCCTTAATTCCCCGAGAACAAAGGTCTGTCTATTCCCACCTTAAAAATGTTCAACGATTGAGCATCCACAACCCTCTGGGGGAGAGGATTTGAAAGATTCACAACACTTAGAGTGAAGTAATTCTCCTCAGCTCAGCGCGGAATGATCGGCCTCCTTAATCTGAGACTGTGACCCTCTGCTTCAGACGGCCTGAGCAGTAAAACCAATCTGAGTGTGAGCTCTATCAAGGCCCTCCACAATCTGATAGCTTTCAATGAGATCGCCTCTCATTCTGCTAAACTCCAGAGAATGTAAGGCTAAAATGTACTTGTTCCATATCTCACAGATGCTGCCTTTATATTTAGTATATTATTATTTTGAAGTAACAGTGTAATTTGCCGTGGATGGTCCAAATTGGAATAAAACAAAATAGAAGCTTAACCACAGGAGCTTGTGGGTCTTCTCTGGAGCTTTTCTTTGCTGAACAAGTTTCCTACCATGCTTTGATCCACAGAGTCGGGTCGGTAACCTGTCAGGATTGTCCTCCAAGGGGTGGCATGTGGCGCAGTGGTTAGCACTGTGACTGCGGCGCTGAGGACCCGTGTTGGAATCCCGGCCCGGGTTCACTGTCCGTGTGAAGTTTGCACATTCTCCTCATGTCTTTGTGGGTTTCACCCCCACAACCCAAAGATGTGCAGAGTAGGTGGATTGGCCACCCTAATTGGCCCTTAATTGGAAAAAAAAAATTGTGTATTCTACATTTAAAAAAAAAGGATTGTCCTCCAAGCCCCCAGAAATAAAATATTGATATCATGGAGCAACCTGGGAGTAACATCACTGGGGCATTAAATACAACGGTACATTTGTGTATCATTTACATCAAACAATTTTGTTGATTTGCCAGAATAATATTGGAGCTGGGGATGGTGTGTGGGAGCACAGCCCCCCCCAGGAATCATCCAATTGGATAACAGGGAGTCACTTCACTCTCTAAGGTAATACTCTGGCTTGACGGATGTGCTGTGCTACAGCCTGGGGCACAGCGATGATTAAATATCCTGGAAAATATCCATCTAAAACTGGCAACTTTATTCAAGTCTCCCAATTCATATGCAGGGATTCCTTCACTAAATGTTAATCTGGTCAACATGGTTCGAACATAGCTACTAGAATAGAATATATATTTGCTTTTAACGTTATGACGTTCACTATTGTGTTGATTGCCCATGGGCCTCATTGAGGTGTATATAAACTTATTGATGAAACCAAATTCACTATTGAATTTAAGGGTCACAATGATTTTCTAGTGCAGTACTTAATTAATGAACTGCCAGCTGTGAATTACAGATTCTATGGTTATTTATTCAGTTTGCAAGTAAAGAATAGGAATGTTCTCCAAATCGAACTGAGGACCTGACAGGGATAATGAGCCAGTCAGCGAGTTCAACTGTGCTAACCCTCACGAGGATCATGAGGAATCATTCATTTATCTCCCTGTGAACCTTGTGGAGTACGGGCTCCCATGGTAACATAGAAACACAGAAAAACGAGCAGGAGGAGGCCCTTTGGCCCTTTAAACCTGCTCCCTCATTCATTGTGATCATGGCTGATCATCCAACTCAATAGCCTGATCCCCCACCTTTCCCCCATATCCTTTAATCCGCTTCATCACAAGTGCTATATCTTTTTTTTAATAAATTTAGATTACCCAATTATTTTTTCCAATTAAGGGGCAATTTAGCATGTCCAATCCACCTACTCTGCACATTTTTGGGTTGTGGGGGTGAAACCCACGCAGACACGGGGAGAATGTGAAAACTCCACACGGACAGTGACCCAGAGCCGGGATCGAACCTGGGACCTCAGTGCCATGAGGCGGTTGTGCTAACCACTAGGCCACCGTGCTGCCCCACAAGTGCTATATCTAACTGCTTCTTGAAAATATACAAAGCGGGATTCTTTATCGGCGGATGCTGGAATCGGGAATGCAATTGGGAGGAGTATCGGATATAAAGCTGAAATCATGGCGGGCTCTGGTTTGGTGCTTCAGCAACAACGTCAAAGCGTTCCACTCCACACGTACAGTAAATAAAATTAGCGGGCCATGCCTGTGATTCTCTGCCTCCACTGGGGGGAGTTCCCGATAGTGAGGTTTTAAACATTGAAAAACAGGTGCCGTGAGGGAGAGAGAGGAGGCAGGAAATGGAGAGGTGCGACCGCGGTTTACTGGTCTTGACACTGGCTGGGTTGGCTGGCAGCTCTCTGCCAGGGCCAAGGGGGTGCAGGGGTGTGTGAAGGGGGAAAGAGCCATGGGGCCAGGGTGACCCCCCCATGGGACTGGGGAAGTGTCCATGCACGGATCGTCATTGCCTCGGCCTGCAAGGCAGCCATCTTACAGCATACTCCATTAACCACCTACCTTGGCCTTGGTTCTGCAGAATGACACTGAGCATATGGGTGCCCCATCCCATCACCCCTGCACTCCTGCACCCGAGCCCCTACCCCATCACCCCTGCACTCCTGCACCCCAGTCCCTACCCCATCACACCTGCACTCCTGCACCCGAGCCCCTACCCCATCACCCCTGCACTCCTGCACCCCAGCCCCTACCCCATCACCCCTGCACCCCAGCCCCTACCCCATCACCCCTGCACTCCTGCACCCCAGCCCCTACCCCATCACCCCTGCACCCCAGCCCCTACCCCATCACCCCTGCACTCCTGCACCCCAGCCCCTACCCCATCACCCCTGCACCCAGACCCTACCCCATCACACCTGCACTCCTGCACCCCAACCCTACCCCATCACCCCTCCACCCAGCCCCTACCCCATCACACCTGCACTCCTGCACCCCAGCCCCTACCCCATCACCCCTGCACCCAGCCCCTACCCCATCACCCCTGCACTCCTGCACCCCAGCCCCTACCCCATCACCCCTGCACCCAGCCCCTACCCCATCACCCCTGCACTCCTGCACCCGAGCCCCTACCCCATCACCCCTGCACCCAGCCCCTACCCCGTCACCCCTGCACTCCTGCACCCCAGCCCCTACCCCATCACCCCTGCACCCAGCCCCTACCCCATCACCCCTGCACTCCTGCACCCCAGCCCCTACCCCATCACCCCTGCACTCCTGCACCCCAGCCCCTACCCCATCACCCCTGCACCCAGCCCCTACCCCATCACCCCTGCACTCCTGCACCCCAGCCCCTACCCCATCACCCCTGCACTCCTGCACCCCAGCCCCTACCCCATCACCCCTGCACCCAGCCCTAACCCCATCACACCTGCACCCCAGCCCCTACCCCATCACCCCTGCACCCAGCCCCAACCCCATCACACCTGCACTCCTGCACCCCAGCCCCTACCCCATCACCCCTGCACTCCAGCCCCTACCCCATCACCCCTGCACCCAGCCCCTACCCCATCACCCCTGCACTCCTGCACCCCAGCCCCTACCCCATCACCCCTGCACTCCTGCACCCTAGCCCCTACCCCATCACCCCTGCACTCCTGCACCCCAGCCCCTACCCCATCACCCCTGCACTCCTGCACCCCAGACCTTACCCCATCATCCCTGCACTCCTGCACCCCAGTCCCTACCCCATCACCCCTGCACCCCTGCACCCCAGCCCCTACACCATCACCCCTACACCCCAGTCCCTACCCCATCACCCCTGCACTCCTGCACCCCAGCCCCTACCCCATCACCCCTGCACTCCTGCACCCCAGCCCCTACCCCATCACCCCTGCACTCCTGCACCCCAGCCCCTACCCCATCACCCCTGCACTCCTGCACCCCAGCCCCTACCCCATCATCCCTGCGCTCCTGCACCCCAGTCCCTACCCCATCACCCCTGCACCCCTGCACCCCAGCCCCTACCCCATCACCCCTGCACCCCAGTCCCTACCCCATCACCCCTGCACTCCTGCACCCCAGCCCCTACCCCATCACCCCTGCACTCCTGCACCCCAGCCCCTACCCCATCACCCCTGCACTCCTGCACCCCAGCCCCTACCCCATCATCCCTGCACTCCTGCACCCCAGCCCCGACCCCATCATCCCTGCACTCCTGCACCCCAGTCCCTACCCCATCACCCCTGCACTCCTGCACCCCAGCCCCTACCCCATCATCCCTGCACTCCTGCACCCCAGCCCCTACCCCATCACCCCTACACTCCTGCACCCCAGTCCCTACCCCATCACCCCTGCACCCCTGCACCCCAGGCCCTACCCCATCACCCCTGCACCCCAGCCCCTACCCCATCACCCCTGCACCCCAGCCCCTACCCCATCACCCCTGCACTCCTGCACCCCAGACCCAACCCCGTCACCCCACCACCCCCCGCACCCCACCCTCTGCAATACTGCTCCCCCAACCAGCTGTCAGCCACCGGTGGGGCATCACGTGGCCCACCCAAGGGCAACGCCCACAGTAGCCCCTATAGGGGAGCACCGGACAGGGGCCATAATGCATACCGCTGGCTTGGGCAGCACCAGCCGACCGCACTCCTGGCGGCAGAAATGGGCACCAACGGGGCAGAGAGTATGGAGAAGAGGGGGAGGGATGGGGAACATGTGGGGCAGAGTCCGCAGTGCCATCCGTGACCACCATGCAGCCCGGACCTGGTTGGTCACGGGGGTACACGCCAGGCTAATGTGTCGGCCTTTCAGCCCCTGTAGACAATGGATATTGGAATTCAACCAGCAATGGTGGCCTTCCTGTTAGTTGCCGCAGCCCTGGGGGAAACACTGAGATTGTACGAGCTGGAGCTGCTCGAGGAGGAGGAAGCTGCTGCAGCAGAGCCTGCCCCAGAGAACAGGAGACAGCCGCTGAGGCTGAGAGCTGCCCTACAGGCCGAGGGGGAGGAGGAGAAGGTGCAAAGAGGCGCCACATGAAGCCTTGAGTGTACCACCACCACCTCTCATTTGAGGGGACCTGCCGGACTGGGCATGCCGTCGAAGATACCAGCTGAGCAGGGGACAGTGTGGCATATCCGCCAGATCATGGCCCACCTGGCACCGCGGGGGTATGGGGGAGGACACCCGCTCCCAGTGGCCGTCAAGGTGACGGTCGCCTGAACTTTTATCCCACGGCGCCCTTCCAGGAGCTGAGTGGGGATCTGTCCAGGACCTCACAGAGCTCAGTGCACAGGTGTATCTGTGCCGTCACAGAGGCTCTGTATGTCGGGTTGCCACAGTACATCAAACTCAATGTGGACCAAATATCCCACAAGGATGCTCGGGCAGCGGGGTTCGCTGTCATTGCCGAAATGCTGCAGGTCCACGGGGTAATCGATGGGATGTATGTCGCCCTATGGGCACCTGTAGATGACACAAACCGGAAGGGGTTCCACTCGATGAACGTGCAGCTGGCGTGTGACCATCAGCTGCGCATCATGCACGTCTGCGCTCAATACCCAGGCAGTGTGCAAGATGCCTTCATCCTGGCACACCCGACGATTCCCAGCCTCTTTCAAGGTGCGCACCCAGCTGGGGAGTTGGCTCTTGGGTGACAGGGGTTATCCGCTGCCGTCATGGCTGATGACACCTACCCCGACACAACGACGCCCATACAGCAACCAGCAGTGTGATCGCGCAGTGCTTCGGCATTCTGGTGCCTGGACCGCTGTGGAGGGGCCCTCCAGTCTGCTGCTGGGAGGGTCGCCTGCATCATGACAGCCTACTGCGTCCTCCACAACATCGCACAGCAGGGGCAGGGGTGACATGCTGGAGGAGGAGGATGAGCATCACTCCTCCTATGATGAGGAGGATGTGGGGGAAGGTGAGGATAGGCAGGACAAGGGGCCGGGCAGGCATGGAAGGCCGCACAGTGTGTGCACTCGGGTCAACATGCAGGAGACGCTCTGAATGCCTCCAGGTTCACCGACTGTGGGTGGGGTGGCACGGGCGCCGCATCCCATCTCCACAAACCCCACCCCACCCACCCCCGCCTGCAACCCCCACCATACCTGCCGCACTACGTCGTGGGAGCCCTGGGTTGGCATTAACAGCGGGTTTGGGCTATGAGATGGAGGATGATAACAATCAGCTCGGCGATGAGCTCTGGGGCTCCACATCATTTGACAATCTCTGAATCCTGCCCACTGTAGCACATTCCACCGTCCACCTGGGTGATCCCTGCATGCGAGCTGGCCATTCCATCACATGGTGCCATCGGATCGCTGGGGTGACGGATGTGGAGATGGTGGGGGGTACGGGGTGGGGGGGGGGGGGGGGTGGGGGGGGATGGTGGGTCACCGGAGCGGTGAGCACTGGCTGAACTACAGTCCCTGAGCCAGGCCCACCCCCAACATCTATCCATTCCCCCTCACCCCACCCCTTCACACCCTTCTGACAGAGCACTGAGGCAAGTTGTAACATTGTGTACACGTGTTTAATGTGAAAACGTATATTCAGGTTTGTGCCCTAGCTCCAATCACAAAGCTGTGGCCTGCACCCATGCCAACTGGTGTGTACGTTTCTGGCCTTACAGGCCCTAACTCTACTCCTAGGTGGATCCCCAGATGGTGGATCAGGAGTGGAGGCGGCCTGCTGTGATTCCCGCCCTGCCACCTGGGTCCCCTTCTGGTGCGATTGGGCCTAGATGGGCCCGGCTGCTACTTGGGTGTCCAGGTGGCGTGGTGCCACCCTGTTCTGCCCTCTGCCCACCAGATGCATCAGGGACAGGAGGGGGATGGGGGAGTCCAAGGTGCTGCGGTGTTCTGGCACCTCCCCTGCGGGAGTCACCGGCACTGGGCCCATCATGTTGTCCTCACTCGGGGTGACCGATGGCCTCTGGGCTACATCAATGGGATGGATGTGCGGGTAGAGCTATCCCCTGAGGCTCTCCCGCCACCTGGCGCTGCCAGTCCTGGAGGCCTGCTGCCGTCTCGATCAGGTTCTGCATGTTCGCGGCCATGGAGCACAGGGAGTCATCCAGCTCCATCTGGGACTGCACCGCATCACACTGCGACTGCGCCTCCACCTCCTGGGTCTGCCCTGTTGTGTTTGGTCCTTTGTACTTCACGAAGGAGCTCATCAAACACTTTAGTTTGTCCAAACCAGAATCTTTTATTGAGTCTCGTGTGGTAAGATAGCAATCTGTTGCAGAGCACGTTATCATGGAGCCTGCTGACTACACTGGAACTTGCGCTAAGCACTTACTATTCACATGTATGTATTTTTATTCTCTCAATCTTCTTCTGAAGATGGACGGTCTGTCTCCCTTTATATTGGAGCCACAGGTCACATGATCTTATCTATGGTTGCAGGTGGGGCTGTGGGCTGGTTTAGCACAGTGGGCTAAATAGCGGGCTTGTAATGCAGAATGATGCCAGCAGCGCGGGTTCAATTCCAGACTGGCCTCCCCGAACAGGCGCCGGAATGTGGCGACTAGGGGCTTTTCACAGTAACTTCATTGAAGCCTACTTGTGACAATAAGCGATTTTCATTTCATTTTCATTTAATCTGGTGTGGGTGTGAGAGTGGTGTGGGGATGGGTGTGGGCATGAGGGTGGAGCGGGGGTGTGGGCGTTGCGGAGGTGTGGGTGGTGGGGGTGAGGGTGATTTGGGGGTGAGGGTGGTGTGGGGATGGGTGTGGGTGTGAGGGTGGTGGGGGTGTGTGGGTGGGTGTGATGATGTTGGGGGGATGAGGGTGGTGTGGGGATGGGTGTGGGTGTGAGGGTGGTGGGGGTGTGTGGGTGGGTGTGAGGATGTTGGGGGGTGAGGATGTTGGGGGGGTGAGGGTGGTTTGGGGATGAGGATGGTGTGGGGATGGGTGTGGGTGTGAGGGTGGTGGGGATGAGGGTGATTTGGGGGTGAGGGTGGTGTGGGGATGAGGGTGATTTGGGGGTGAGGGTGGTGTGGGGATGAGGGTGATTTGGGGGTGAGGGTGGTGTGGGGATGAGGGTGATTTGGGGGTGAGGGTGGTGTGGGGATGAGGGTGATTTGGGGGTGAGGGTGGTGTGGGGATGGGTGTGGGTGTGAGGGTGGTGGGGATGAGGGTGATTTGGGGGTGAGGGTGGTGTGGGGATGAGGGTGATTTGGGGGTGAGGGTGGTGTGGGGATGAGGGTGATTTGGGGGTGAGGGTGGTGTGGGGATGGGTGTGGGTGTGAGGGTGGTGTGGGGATGGGTGTGGGCATGAGGGTGGAGCCGGGGGTGGGTGTTGCGGAGGTGTGGGTGGTGTGGGTGAGGGTGGTGTGGGGATGGGTGTGGGTGTGAGGGTGGGTGTGAGGATGTTGGGAGGGGTGAGGGTGGTTCGGGGATGAGGGTGGGGGGGGGTGTGTGGGTGGGTGTGGGTGTGAGGGTGGTGGGGGTGTGTGGATGGGTGTGGGTGTGAGGGTGGTGGGGGTGTGTGGATGGGTGTGGGTGTGAGGGTGGTGGGGGTGTGTGGGTGGGTGTGATGATGTTGGGGGGGTGAGGGTGGTTCGGGGATGAGGGTGGTGTGGGGATGGGTGTGGGTGTGAGGGTGGTGGGGGTGTGTGGGTGGGTGTGGGTGTGAGGGTGGTGGGGGTGTGTGGATGGGTGTGGGTGTGAGGGTGGTGGGGGTGTGTGGATGGGTGTGGGTGTGAGGATGTTGGGGGTGTGTGGGTGGGTGTGGGTGTGAGGGTGGTGGGGGTGTGCGGGTGGGTGTGAGGATGTTGGGGGGGTGAGGGTGATTTGGGGGTGAGGGTGGTGTGGGGATGAGGATGGTGTGGGGTTGGGTGTGGGTGTGAGGGTGGTGGGGGTGTGTGGGTGGGTGTGATGATGTTGGGGGGTGAGGGTGGTTCGGGGATGAGGGTGGTGTGGGGATGGGTGTGGGTGTGAGGGTGGTGGGGGTGTGTGGGTGGGTGTGGGTGTGAGGGTGGTGGGGGTGTGTGGATGGGTGTGGGTGTGAGGGTGGTGTGTGGATGGGTGTGGGTGTGAGGGTGGTGGGGGTGTGTGGATGGGTGTGGGTGTGAGGGTGGTGTGGGGATGGGTGTGGGTGTGAGGGTGGTGGGGGTGTGTGGGTGGGTGTGGGTGTGAGGGTGGTGTGGGGATGGGTGTGGGTGTGAGGGTGGTGGGGGTGTGTGGGTGGGTGTGGGTGTGAGGGTGGTGGGGGTGTGTGGATGGGTGTGGGTGTGAGGGTGGTGTGGGGATGGGTGTGGGTGTGAGGGTGGTGGGGGGGGTGTGGGTGGGTGTGGGTGTGAGGGTGGTGGGGGTGTGTGGATGGGTGTGGGTGTGAGGGTGGTGGGGGTGTGTGGATGGGTGTGGGTGTGAGGGTGGTGGGGGTGTGTGGGTGGGTGTGAGGATGTTGGGGGGATGAGGGTGATTTGGGGGTGAGGGTGGTGTGGGGATGGGTGTGGGTGTGAGGCTGGTGGGGTGTGGATGGGTGTGGGTGTGAGGGTGGAGCGGGGGTGTGTGGGCGTTGCGGAGGTGTGGGTGGTGGGGGTGAGGGTGATTTGGGGGTGAGGGTGGTGTGGGGATGGGTGTGGGTGTGAGGGTGGTGGGGGTGTGTGGGTGGGTGTGATGATGTTGGGGGGATGAGGGTGGTGTGGGGATGGGTGTGGGTGTGAGGGTGGTGGGGGTGTGTGGGTGGGTGTGAGGATGTTGGGGGGTGAGGATGTTGGGGGGGTGAGGGTGGTTTGGGGATGAGGATGGTGTGGGGATGGGTGTGGGTGTGAGGGTGGTGGGGATGAGGGTGATTTGGGGGTGAGGGTGGTGTGGGGATGAGGGTGATTTGGGGGTGAGGGTGGTGTGGGGATGAGGGTGATTTGGGGGTGAGGGTGGTGTGGGGATGAGGGTGATTTGGGGGTGAGGGTGGTGTGGGGATGAGGGTGATTTGGGGGTGAGGGTGGTGTGGGGATGGGTGTGGGTGTGAGGGTGGTGGGGATGAGGGTGATTTGGGGGTGAGGGTGGTGTGGGGATGAGGGTGATTTGGGGGTGAGGGTGGTGTGGGGATGAGGGTGATTTGGGGGTGAGGGTGGTGTGGGGATGGGTGTGGGTGTGAGGGTGGTGTGGGGATGGGTGTGGGCATGAGGGTGGAGCCGGGGGGTGGGTGTTGCGGAGGTGTGGGTGGTGTGGGTGAGGGTGGTGTGGGGATGGGTGTGGGTGTGAGGGTGGGTGTGAGGATGTTGGGAGGGGTGAGGGTGGTTCGGGGATGAGGGTGGGGGGGGGGTGTGTGGGTGGGTGTGGGTGTGAGGGTGGTGGGGGTGTGTGGATGGGTGTGGGTGTGAGGGTGGTGGGGGTGTGTGGATGGGTGTGGGTGTGAGGGTGGTGGGGGTGTGTGGGTGGGTGTGATGATGTTGGGGGGGTGAGGGTGGTTCGGGGATGAGGGTGGTGTGGGGATGGGTGTGGGTGTGAGGGTGGTGGGGGTGTGTGGGTGGGTGTGGGTGTGAGGGTGGTGGGGGTGTGTGGATGGGTGTGGGTGTGAGGGTGGTGGGGGTGTGTGGATGGGTGTGGGTGTGAGGATGTTGGGGGTGTGTGGGTGGGTGTGGGTGTGAGGGTGGTGGGGGTGTGCGGGTGGGTGTGAGGATGTTGGGGGGGTGAGGGTGATTTGGGGGTGAGGGTGGTGTGGGGATGAGGATGGTGTGGGGTTGGGTGTGGGTGTGAGGGTGGTGGGGGTGTGTGGGTGGGTGTGATGATGTTGGGGGGGGGTGAGGGTGGTTCGGGGATGAGGGTGGTGTGGGGATGGGTGTGGGTGTGAGGGTGGTGGGGGTGTGTGGGTGGGTGTGGGTGTGAGGGTGGTGGGGGTGTGTGGATGGGTGTGGGTGTGAGGGTGGTGTGTGGATGGGTGTGGGTGTGAGGGTGGTGGGGGTGTGTGGATGGGTGTGGGTGTGAGGGTGGTGTGGGGATGGGTGTGGGTGTGAGGGTGGTGGGGGGTGTGTGGGTGGGTGTGGGTGTGAGGGTGGTGTGGGGATGGGTGTGGGTGTGAGGGTGGTGGGGGTGTGTGGGTGGGTGTGGGTGTGAGGGTGGTGGGGGGGTGTGGGTGGGTGTGGGTGTGAGGGTGGTGGGGGTGTGTGGATGGGTGTGGGTGTGAGGGTGGTGGGGGTGTGTGGGTGGGTGTGGGTGTGAGGGTGGTGGGGGGGTGTGGGTGGGTGTGGGTGTGAGGGTGGTGGGGGTGTGTGGATGGGTGTGGGTGTGAGGATGTTGGGGGTGTGTGGGTGGGTGTGGGTGTGAGGGTGGTGGGGGTGTGCGGGTGGGTGTGAGGATGTTGGGGGGGTGAGGGTGATTTGGGGGTGAGGGTGGTGTGGGGATGAGGATGGTGTGGGGTTGGGTGTGGGTGTGAGGGCGGGTGGGGGTGTGTGGGTGGGTGTGATGATGTTGGGGGGGGTGAGGGTGGTTCGGGGATGAGGGTGGTGTGGGGATGGGTGTGGGTGTGAGGGTGGTGGGGGTGTGTGGATGGGTGTGGGTGTGAGGGTGGTGGGGGTGTGTGGATGGGTGTGGGTGTGAGGGTGGTGGGGGTGTGTGGATGGGTGTGGGTGTGAGGGTGGTGTGGGGATGGGTGTGGGTGTGAGGGTGGTGGGAGTGTGTGGGTGGGTGTGGGTGTGAGGGTGGTGTGGGGATGGGTGTGGGTGTGAGGGTGGTGGGGGTGTGTGGGTGGGTGTGGGTGTGAGGGTGGTGGGGGTGTGTGGATGGGTGTGGGTGTGAGGGTGGTGTGGGGATGGGTGTGGGTGTGAGGGTGGTGGGGGGGTGTGGGTGGGTGTGGGTGTGAGGGTGGTGGGGGTGTGTGGATGGGTGTGGGTGTGAGGGTGGTGGGGGTGTGTGGATGGGTGTGGGTGTGAGGGTGGTGGGGGTGTGTGGGTGGGTGTGAGGATGTTGGGGGGATGAGGGTGATTTGGGGGTGAGGGTGGTGTGGGGATGGGTGTGGGTGTGAGGCTGGTGGGGTGTGGATGGGTGTGGGTGTGAGGGTGGAGCGGGGGTGTGTGGGCGTTGCGGAGGTGTGGGTGGTGGGGGTGAGGGTGATTTGGGGGTGAGGGTGGTGTGGGGATGAGGATGGGTGTGAGGCTGGTGGGGTGTGGATGGGGGTGGGTATGAGGGTGGTGGGGGTGTGTGGGTGGGTGTGATGATGTTGGGGGGGTGAGGGTGGTTCGGGGATGAGGGCGGTGTGGGGATGGGTGTGGGTGTGAGGGTGGTGGGGTGTGGATGGGTGTGGGTGTGAGGGTGGTGGGGTGTGGATGGGTGTGGGTGTGAGGCTGGTGGTGTGGGGATGGGTGTGGGTGTGAGGCTGGTGGGGTGTGGATGGGTGTGGGTGTGAGGGTGGTGGGGGTGTGTGGGTGGGTGTGGGTGTGAGGGTGGTGGGGGGTGTGTGGGTGGGTGTCGGTGTGAGGCTGGTGGGGTGTGGATGGGTGTGGGTGTGAGGGTGGTGGGGGTGTGTGGGTGGGTGTGATGATGTTGGGGGGGGTGAGGGTGGTTCGGGGATGAGGGTGGTGTGAGAGTAGTGTGAGGGATGGGGGGGTGACACACGTGTCACAGGTAACCGCAACTCAGCAGGTCGTCAACTTCCTCGCCCGAGGACGATCTCCACCACATTCACCTCTGCCCTTGTCCTTCTGGGTGGTAGAGGTCTCAGGTTTGCCTGGTGCTGAAGCCTTGGTGAGTTGCTGCAGCATACCTTGTAGATTGCCCATGCTCCAGCCATTGGTAGCAGTGGTAGAATACGTGTATGGTTAAGTTAGGTTGGAATACAAATGACATCCGACTATAATGCCCGTAATTGTAACGGCTGTGCATCCAATAGTGGTAGCTCATGATTGCCTCTTGGTGACTAGCTGTGACACTCTGAATGTAGTGCCCCCAGCCCCTGAAGGTGAAATCCCTCATGTTAACTGACGTCAGTGTCTAGACTGACACATTGGTTGTAGTGTCCCTAATGACAGCTAGTTAAGGACTGCAATGCCTAGCGTAGTAACTAGCTATGGCAGCTCCAGTGGTAATTGACTGCAGGTCCCTCAATGTCTTACTGGACTGTAGTGGTCTTCCCTGGTGGTATAATCTGTAGTGTCTCTGGTGGTAACCAGCTGTCGTGTTTGCACTGTAGTACCACTTGTGTTAACTATCCGCGGTGTTCCTAGTTGTACCTGACTATGGTTCACATATGGTGATGGAATATATTGCCCCCTAAAGGCTTTGGCATCACTAATGATAACTGTCTCTATTTCCCTTCCTGGTAACTGGCAGTAGTTGTTCCCAGTTTAATTCTGGTAGCAGTTTCCCTGGTTTTAACAGTCTGCAGAACAAAACTTACTGTCACACATCTAGTGGTAACCTGGCTATGGTGCTCCGACTGATAACTGAATGTCACACCCATGAAAGCGACTAACTGGTGGGGTTGCTCCTGGCTGTGCTGCCCTCTAATGGTCACTTGTTGTAATGTCTGAAAAGACATCTATATCTGGCTGTTGCTCTCACCATGGTTACTGAATTTGTTGACTTTAGTGAGCTGACAGCATTGCCCCACGTGGTAACTGCCGGTATTGCCTCTTACTGTAAATGATATCGGGCCTCACGTAATAGCATGGCTGTCGTGGCCCTAATGGGAATTTGTGTTTGTGCCCTTACTGCTAACCTGCCTCGAGTGCATCTAACATATTGTAATTCCCCATAATGTCATTAATAATAATAATCTATATTGTCACAAGCAGGCTTACATTAACACTGCAGTGAAGTTACTGTGAAAATCCCCTAGTCGCCACATTCCGGTGCCTGTTCGGGTACACAGAGGGGTATTCAGAATGTCCAAATTACCTAATAGTACGTCTTCTGGGACTTGTGGGAGGAAACCGGATCATCTGGAGGAAACCCACACAGACATGGGGAGAACGTGTAGACTCCGCACAGACAGTGACACAAGCCGGGAATCGAACCTGGGTCCCTGGTGCAATGAAGCAACAGTGCTAACCACTGTGCTACGGTGCCACCCAATAGTGACCACTCTGACACCCTGGTTGTATTGTCCACAGCTGTTAAAGTCTGTATTGCTCTAATAGAAACTTACCAAAGTGCCCCTTGTAGTACCCTGGCTGTAATGGCCCTAATGGTCTCCTGGCTGAAGTACTACTAATAATATCCCAGCTATAATGCCCCTTGTGGGGGACCTGATTACAGTGCCCATAGCAGGATCATTAAGGCAGTGCCCCTAGTGGCACTTTTACTTTGGTAATTCTATTAGGGCCATTGACTGCTGCCTCTGGTGGCAGCCTGTGACTTGCACACTATGATGTTCCCGTTATCCTGCTGTCCCTGTCCTCGATGATGGAGGTTACAGGATGTAAGGTGCTTTTAAAGAAGGCTTGGCATGTTGCTGCAGATGGTTCACACTGCAACCATGGCGTGCCAATGGTGGAGGGGGTGCCGGGTTAGGTTACTGGATGGTGTTCCAATGAAGCAGGATACCTGAGGGTAGTGAGCTTTGTGTGTGTGTTGTTGCCATGCAGACTTCACCCCCCCCCCCCCCCCCCGCGCCCATGGTAGTGATACTTTGGAGAGTAAGGAGTGAGCCTCTGACCAGTGCTATGGGCCAGGGTTTAGAGAATCCCAAAGTGTATCA
This sequence comes from Scyliorhinus canicula, assembly GCF_902713615.1. Lineage (NCBI taxonomy): Eukaryota > Metazoa > Chordata > Chondrichthyes > Carcharhiniformes > Scyliorhinidae > Scyliorhinus > Scyliorhinus canicula. Next base: position 88,964,633 of record NC_052160.1, read on the forward strand.
AGGAGTTCACCTGGCCCACAACTTTTAATAGATTGTGGGATGGGGAGTACACGGCCCACTCTACAGGTGTGGCACAGCAGAAATGGAAAAGTATTTTTTAAAGCAAAACAATGTTTATTCTATGAGTTCAAGTTCACCTTTTTAAAACAGTGGACACATTAGAAACCATTAATTCAAATACAACCCCCAAAGACTACAACACTAAGTAATCCTTTACGCTTTCCTTTTAACATCGATGAGACTTAAAAACAAAACCTTTAACAAAAGCACCTCAGGTTTAGCTTCACTACGGAGAACAGTTACCACGTTGAAATCAGCAAAGGGACATTTATAAGCTTGCAGAGATTCACACACATCCTGCTGTGATTGCAGCTTCTCTAAAACTAAAATGAACCTAAACCCACCCTGCAGCAAAAAGCCTAAAGCGAAAGTAAAAAGCTGACAGACAGCCCAGCTCCACCCACTCTCTGACATAACTGCAGTAATAAACACGCATTTCATAAAGGTACTCTCACTACAGATACTTATATATGCACCCATTTATAAACACCCATTTCTTAAAGGTACTCTCACATGTCACCTCCCCCCAAGAAGAAAAACCCATCAACTTCAAGATGGTTTCATTTTTCACCTTTTCACTATCCTTTAAGAAATGCACACAGTAAATATACTTTTTCGTTTCAAAAAACAACACACGCAAACAGGTATAATAATATAGTCCATTTCTTTTTTTTTCTTCTTCCTCCAACTGAAATCCTTCTCGATTGACAGTCTCTTTGAACAAGAAGGTCTCTGCATGATCCATCCATTTCTCTATGCCTCGGCATTTCTCTTTAAAGTCAGATACTTTAGTTCAATCTGATCACAGAGTTCCTTGTAATTCTCCAACACAGGAGCATTGGTTATCACAGCTTTCAGGCAGTCAAATGCCTGTTGAAAGTCCGCTGTCCACTGAAATTTTTAACGTTTCTTCAGCAAGTCCATCAGTGGAGCAACCACGCTATAAAATATTTTCACAAATGTCCGATCAAATCCACTCATGCCAAGAAATCGCAGTATTTCCCTTTGTGTCAAGGGTATCGGAAACTCCTCAATAACTGTTGGTTTCACATCCTGTGTGACCATTCGACCCTGTCCGATTGTATAGCCAAGGAAAGTGACTTGGGCTTTTCCAAATTCACTTTTGGCTAGGTTTACCACCAAACCCGCCTCCTGAAGTCGATCGAATAACTCCATCAGATGTTTCAAATGTTCTGTCCATGTCTGGCTGAAAATTACCAGATCGTCGATGCATACCGCACAATTGGGTAACCCTGAAACAACTTTGTTAATTAGCCATTGAAATGTGGCTGGGATGTTTTTCGTGCCAAATGGCATATCTTTGAATTGGTATATACCATCTGGAGTCACAAAAGCTGAAATCTCCTTCGCCCTTTCGGATAAAGGTACCTGCCAGTAACCTTGAAGTAAATCCAATTTGGAAATAAAAGCTGATTGTCCCACTTTCTCAATGCAATCCTCCAAACGTGGGACAGGATAAGAGTACTTTCTTGTAACTGCATTAACCTTTCTATAGTCCACACACAACCGTTGGGTACCGTCTGGTTTAGGTACCATCACTATGGGTGAGCTCCATTGGCTGAAACCCACTTCAATTATGCCATTTTTAAGCTTACTCGCAATCTCTGTTACCCTGTGCCAATTTTCGTGTCGCGTCTTTTCGTCCGACGTCACTTCGTCCAACGACACTTCGTCCACGTCTTTTGGTCCAACGTCTTTTTGTCCGCCCGTCTTTTGGTCCAACGTCACTTCGTCCAATTATCCAATTACAAATTAACTCCGTATAAAACCATTTAATTGATAAAATGCAAGTACAATACAGCAAGTGAATTTAATTGCTAAAATGCAAGTAATTGATAAAATGCAAGTAAAATGCAAGTTGAAAAATGCAGTTAAAAAGTTAAAAAATCTAAAAATGCAGTTAAAAAATCTAAAAGTTTACTAATTACTTAAAATTCCCGAAATTACTTAAAATTGATGTAAATTGTAAATTCCCGAAATTACTTAAATTTGATGTAAATTGTAAGCAACATTCCTCAAGAAATCAATTTTTGTTGTAGAATCATATTCAACGACCAATCTTTTGAGGCGTTCAGTTATTTTCTTATATCGCGTACATGAAGTCGACTGATCTCCCCGAAGACTTTGAGCCTTTTTGCCTATTATGAACCCTTCCTCTTCCTTCAGAGTTTTGATTATTGCCATTTCGGGATGGGCGAATTAAGAAAGAGAACGATAATAACTATCCTTTAACGAGGCTCGTTAAAGGAAAGAGACCGGTAATAAAAATCCTTTATTGCATATTATACCTTGCTATGTGCATTAGAGAAGATTTATATTTACAAAAAGTTAATGTGGGGAGTGGAGTGGAGTGCTACTAAGCAAGTTACAAAAAGTCAAGTTACAAAAAGTCTTTTACAAAAAAAATCATCCGACAAAAAAACGTAACAAGTCACAAAAAGTCTTTGACGAAAAAAATCATCGGACAAAAATACGTTGGACCAAAAGACATGCGGACAAAAAGACGTTGGACCAAAAGACGTGGACGAAGTTTCGTTGGACGAAATGACGTCGGACGAAAAGACATAGCACCCCAATTTTAAAGGGTAATTAAATCTGTATGGATGTTGCTTGATTGGAACAGCGTTTCCCACATCTACATCATGTAGAGCCATTTTAGTACTTCCCAATTTATCTCTACAAACTTGTCCACGTGATATCAATAACTCTTTCAAATCAGTCCGTTTTTCCTCTGGAAGGTAACTCAACAATTTATCCCAATTTTTAAGAACATCCTCATTTTCCAATTTAATTTGAGGTATGTCAGATTCACAGTCATCTGGATTTGGTTAGTCACTTTGAGTTAGAATCATTGAAACCTCCTTTTTCTCTCCCTCCCTTTCAAAGTACCTTTTAAGCATATTCACATGACACACGCAGTGAGTCTTCCTTCTATCTGGTGTTTTTACCACATAATTCACTTCACTTAATTTCCTTTCAATCAATTTTCAATCAATTTAAGCTCAATCTTACCTCATGACCAAAAATTAGTTCAAAAGAACTATATTTGGTTGACTCATTAGGTGCATCCCTAATTGCAAACAATACGAATGGAATTCCATTATCCCAATCCTCTGGATAATCTTGACAATAAGCCCTCAACATTGTCTTTAATATCTGATGCAACCTTTCTAATGCTGCCTGCGATTCTGGATGGTATGCAGTTGATTTAAATTGTTTTATTCCTAAGCTATCCATAACTTATTTGAATAACCTTGAGGTAAAATTTGATCCTTGAACCAATTGTATTTCTGTGGGTAGTCCATATCTAGTAAAGAATAACTAGTAAAGTAACTCCTCCACAATCCTTTTAGCTGTAATATTACATACTGGAATGGCCTCTGGAAACCTAGTAGACACATCCATTATAGTAAAAGATATTGGGCGCGATTCTCCGCAAATGCGACGAATCGTAAAGGCTGCCGTGAAACTGGCCGTGTTTCACGGCAGCCTCCGCGCCCCCTCCCGGGACCCGATTCTTCCCCCCCGGGCAGAGTTAGCAGCGGGGCCCCGTGAAGCACAGCATCGCGGACTTAGCGACCGTCGCTCAGTCCTTGCGCCAAGCGTCACGCCGGCTGACGTGCACGATGACGTCAGCGTTGGCACCGATCGTGGGCCCATGCCCCCCTTGACACTACCGTGGTACTGCCGTGCTAATCGGGGCCCTGGATGTCCAGAACGGGCATGTTGCGGCCGTTTTTACAATGGCAGCAAGCATGTGTGTTTGCTGCCGTAAAAACGGTCGTAAAGGCCTGGGAACTCGGCCCATCGGCCTGGGGAGAATCCTGTGCGCCGTAAAAAATGGCGAGCAGCGATTCATGTCGTGGGGCGGGCGTGGGGGGGGGGGGGAGAATAGCGGGAGGGGGTGAACAATGTTGGGGACGCCCTCCCGCTATTCTCTGACCCATCGTGGGCAGCGGAGAATCGCGCCCATTGATTCCCACTTTTTGTTTTAGGAACCGGTCCTACCCAATCAATTAGGACCCTTGTAAAAGTTTCCTCAAATGCTGGAATGGGTATTAAGGGCACTCGTTTTATCATTGCTTGAGGTTTCCCTATCACTTGACATGTGTGATGATTGACAGAATATAACTACATCTTTATGTAGTCCAGGCCAATAAAAATGTTTCCGGATTTTAGCTTGAGTTCTCCTTATTCCCAAATGACCTCCCACTGGTACCTCATTTGCAACTCGCAACACCTCCTTTCTATACCCTCCTGGCAACACTACGTAATGAACTTCTGTCCACTTTACATCCGTCTGCATATGTAAAAGTCTCAATTTTCTCATCAAGACATCACTTTTACGGTAATAACACTCTGGTATACACGCAGATTCTTCTTACGTGTATGCTTTCTGATACATTTGTTTTATTTCTACATCTTTTTGTTGTAACTCTGCAAATTTTCCTGAACTAAAAATATCCGGCTCAACCTCCACCTGTTCTTGTTCTTTTTCAACCATCTGATCAAAAATCGTTTCTGGTAATTGCACTTCAACTTCATCTTCACTCTTTGATTTCTCCTCTTGTCTTAACCTGTGACTTTGCGACCTTGTTACTACACAATCCAGAAAAATCCCAGGATATTCATCCTTCAACCCTTCAGTTGTCTGATTTTCCACTGGCATATGAATCACAGTAGGCATCACTCCCACCTGCGATCCAGCTATATCATTACCCAAGATAAACTGTATTCCTGGACAAGATAGTTTCTCTATTACTCCTACTACCACGTCACCACTCTTCACTGGACTTTCCAACCTTACCTTATATAATGGAACGCTACTCCTCTCACCCTGAATTCCACATATCACCACCTTTTCTGGCAACATTCTTCCCAAACTACATAATTCCTCATCTCTTACCATTAAAGATTGACTAGCCCCTTAAAGATTGACTAGCCCCAGTATCTCTTAAAATTGTGACTTCTTTACCTGGTCCTCCTGAGGTACACATGAATAAACTTTACCCACACAAGTAAATTCTTTAAAGACACCTGGTACCTTCTTAACAATTATTTCTTGAACAGGTTGTACAATCGTTTGCACCTCCTTCGCTTCACTTGGTCTTTCCTTTACCACTCTAACAAATCCCACTGTCTTATCCTGTTTTGCCACATCAGCCTTTCCAGTGCTTTTCTTCAACCACCAACACTGTGACTTTACATGGCCTAGTTTATTAATGAAAACATTTGAAACTTTTCATTTCTTTTCCACCCTCCTGGATTTCTTTGTTAATCTGAGGTACACTCTCTTTATTGTCTCCCATCAGATCATCTTTACCTTTGAGTATTTCTCATGCCCCCAGTTTCTATCCCTCACCGACTGAAACTGATGTTGGAAACCAATCTTTGATTTATAAACTAATTCAACTCATCTGCCATTTCTGCTGCTAATCTTGCAGTTTTAACCCTCTGTTCTTCCACATGAGTTCTCACTACATCAGGAATTGAATTTTTAAACTCCTCCAAAAGTATAGTTTCTCTGAGAGCTTCATACGTTTGGTCTATTTTCAAGGCACTTATCCACCTATCAAAATTACTCTGTTTGAGCCTTTCAAACTCCATGTATGTTTGACCAAATTCTTTCTTTAAATTTCTAAACCTTTGTCTGTAAGCTTCAGGCACTAGCCCATATGCACTTAAGATGGATTTCTTCACCTCCTCATATGTTCCAGATACCTCCTCCGGTAGTGATGCAAACACTTCACAAGCTCTACCTACCAGCTTTGTTTGAATTAGTAATACCCACATGTCCTGTGGCCATTTCATTTGTTTAGCTACCTTCTCAAATGAAATGAAAAAGGCTTCCACTTCGTTCTCATCATCTTCGGCAATGCTTGGACATATTTAAATAGATTCATAAGAACATAAGAACATAAGAACTAGGAGCAGGAGTAGGCCATCTGGCCCCTCGAGCCTGCTCCGCCATTCAATTAGATCATGGCTGATCTTTTGTGGACTCAGCTCCACTTTCCAGCCCCAACACCATAACCCTTAATCCCTTTATTCTTCAAAAAACTATCTATCTTTACCTTAAAAACATGTAATGAAGGAGCCTCAACTGCTTCACTGGGCAAGGAATTCCATAGATTCACAACCCTTTGGGTGAAGAAGTTCCTCCTAAACTCAGTCCTAAATCTACTTCCCCTTATTTTGAGGCTATGCCCCCTAGTTCTGCTGTCACCCGCCAGTGGAAACAACCTGCCCGCATCTATCCTATCTATTCCCTTCATAATTTTAAATGTTTCTATAAGATCCCCCCTCATCCTTCTAAATTCCAACGAGTACAGTCCCAGTCTACTCAACCTCTCCTCATAATCCAACCCCTTCAGCTCTGGGATTAACCTAGTGAATCTCCTCTGCACACCCTCCAGCGCCAGTACGTCCTTTCTCAAGTAAGGAGACCAAAACTGAACACAATACTCCAGGTGTGGCCGCACTAACACCTTATACAATTGCAACATAACCTCCCTAGTCTTAGCCTTTGACACCAAGCCTTTGACTTTTACGCTCTTTCTCACTATCCTCATCACTATCATTCAACTGTACGTTTCCCTTTATGTCTGCCAATTTTAATTGACTTTCATGTTTCATGGCCATTTTCTGAAGTTCAAACTCCCTCTCTTTATCTTTTTCCCTGATCTGTATCTCCCTTTCTTTTTCTTTTTGTTCTGCTAGGGCTATTCTTTGTTTTCTCCTTTCTTCTCTTTCCTTTTCTTTTTCCTCTCTATCTCTCTCTTTCTTTTCCCTCTCTCTCTTTCTTATTCAAGCCGCTTTAATTCTTTCTCATGTTCCATTTGTTTAATTTGCAACTGAATTTTTGCCATTTCCAATGAGTCAGACTCTATCTCAGGCAACTTTAAATGCTTAACCACCGCCATAATTACCTCATCTTTTCGCATTTTGTCAGGTAATGTTAACGTAATGTTTTTGCCAAATCTACCAGTCTGCTTTTCGTCTCTGTGCATAGGTACTGCGCGTGACATACTTCACCCCCAAAAACTTCTGAGCCTCTGAAAGAGCCATTGTCCACAACACACTTAAACTCAAATACCACACCGAAAAAGCAACAACCCTTCACTGTCTTTAAGTTCACAAAAGCCAATCCAGTAGATAGACTTTTATCCCCCTCGAGCCCCCAATTGTTATGGGAGCGGCGTTTTCAGAACCACAAAATGTATCATGGAGTTCAACCAACCTCTCCCTTTAATGTATTGTTGCTTTTGAAGCACACGGCTTGGTCTCCAGGTATGGTATTACAATTATGGACACGTGTGTTTTTAAACACAAAACAATGTTTATTCCATGAATTCAACTTAACCTTTTTAAATAAACATTGGATCATTTACCACTCCTTACTTCAAAGATAACCCCAAAAATAATACAACACTAAATAATCCCTCAAAATGTTCCTTCAAACCTCCCAAAGACTTAACACCTTTAAATAGAAACACATCAGGTCAAAGACATTACTATTATGAGTTTAAATCACCAAAATGATTCAGAGATAGTCTTTCCTGGCAGAGATCACAGCAGAATCCAGCTCATTGCATACACAGACACACCCAAGCTCTTTTTCTCAAAACTGGCTTTTCCTTTCAAACAGCTCACAGCAAACCAGCCAGGCACTTTTCAGCTGCTCTCTCTCAAACTGAAACTAAAAGCAGAAGTGAGCTCAACTCAGCTACCCCCACCCTCTGACATCACTTCAGTAATATGAGCTGCTTCGTTTCTTAAAGGTACATTGCTTAAACATCTATTTCTTAAAGGTACTCTCACATGACAACCCCTACAGTCACATTTTACACTGTTATATACTGCACCCCTACAGTCACATTTTGCACTGGTATATATTACACCCATACAGTCACATTTTACACTGGTATATACTGCACCCCTACAGTCACATTTTGCACTGGTGTATACTGCACACCTACAGTCACATTTTACACTGGTATATACTGCACCCCTACAGACACATTTTGCACTGGTCTATACTGCACACCTACAGACACATTTTGCACTGGTGTATACTGCATCTCCACAGTCACATTTTACACCGGCGTATACTGCACCCCTACAGTCACAGTTTACAATGGTATATACTGCATCTCCACAGTCACATTTTGCACTGGCATATACTGCACCTCTGTAGTCACAACTTACATTCTGACAGCCTTGTTGGAGATTATTGACCTGTGTGGTGCAAATGTTACTTTCCATTTACGAATCCTAAGTTGCACGTTGTCCCGTTTTTGCTTTTTGGGGGCACCGCCTGCTTCAGTGGCCAAAAAGTTGTGAACGGAGCTCAACATTGCGCAATCATCAGCAAACATCGTGACCTCGAATCCTATGATGGAGATACAGGGCGCGATTCTCCCAAAACGGGAGAAATCGTAAGGCTGGCGTCAAACCCGGGCGGGTTTGACGCCAGCCCCCCCTTCCCGACCGGGAACCGATTCTGGTCCCCGGTCGGGGCTAGCAGCCCGACGCCGTAAGCTCCGGCATCACGGGCTTAACGAATTTCGTTAAGCCCACTTGCCGGAGTTAGCGCCGGCTGACGCGTCATATGACGTCAGCCGCGCATGCGCGGATTGGAAGACTCCAACCCGCGCATGCGCGGATGACATCATCGCGTATTTGCACGAAACCCGCGCATGCGCGGGCCGGGATGCCCCTCAGCCGCCCCGCGAATGGATACTGCGGGGCGGCGGAAGGAGAAATAGTGCGCGGGCATCGGGCCCGCTGCCCGCGATCGGTGCCCACCGATCGCGGGCCCATGGCACCCTTGGCACGGCTGTGGTACTGCCGTGCCAATCGGTGCCATGGTTATAAAATGCGAGTGTTTACGGCCGTTTTTACGAACGGCCAGACCAGGTGTGTTTGCCGTTCGTAAAAACAGCCGTAAAGGGCTGGGAACTCGGCCCATCTATCAGCTGTGAATCGCTGCCGGCCGTAAAAAAACGGCGGCAGCGATTCGTGTCGGGAGTTGGGCGTGGGGGGGGGGGGGGGGAGAATAGCGGGAGGGCGTCGGAACAGCGTGGCCGTAAAATTTTACGAGCCACGCTATTCTCCGCACCGTCGGGAGTGCGGAGAATCTCGTCCACAGTTATTAGTGAAGCTGCTGAAGGTGGCTGGCCTATGACACTGCCCTGACGACCTCTTGAAGTGACGCCCTGGAGCTGTGATGATTGACCTCCAACTTCTACAACCATCTTCCTTTGTGCTAGATATGACTCGATCCAACCGAATTTTCCCCTGATTCCCGTTGACCTTGGTCTTTCTAGGACTTCTTAATGACATACTCAGTCAAATGTTGCTTTGATGTCAAATACATTCACACTCGTTTTGTCTCGCCTTGCATCTTGAGCTCTTATTTTTTCTAGAAATTTAGAGTACCCAATCCATTTTTTCCAATTAGTCAAAAATCTGTTTGCCCTCTGCCTTAAAAATATTCAATGACCCTGTCCCCACTTCTTTCTGGGGGCAAGAATTCCAAACACATACAACCCCCTGAGAGAAACACATTCTTTTCATTGCCGTTTTAAATGGGAAAACATTTATTTTTAAACTGTCCCCTAGTTCTTGTCTCCCCAACAAGGGGAAACATCCTTTCAGCAACATCCTATCAAGCTCCCTCAACATCTTGGATGCTTCAATAAGACTATCTCTCATTCTTCTAAACTCCCATCCAACCTTTGCTCCTACAATAACCCCCCCCCCCCCCTCAATCCCAGCTGTCAGCCAAGTAAGTGAACCTTCGCTGAACTGCTTATAATGCATTTATGTCCTTTCTAATGGAGATCAAAACTGTTCACTGTACTCTAGATATGGTCTCACTGCCTTGTACAAGTGTAGTAAAACATCCCAACTTTTATCTTCCATACTCCTTGCAATGAACAACAAAAATATAAATCAGGATAAATTGTAAAAGGTTCATTCTTGTGGCAAGCCCTTGTCACATCTTGCCAACCTGAAACTGACCTCTAACACAGCTCTTATTTTGCATTGTGGTCTTTGATATGACACCTTCATAAATGCTTTCCAGAAATCTAATTTCAGTACATCTCAAGTTCTACTTTATCCACGTAGCTTGGAGTGAACATAGAACATTACAGCGCAGTACAGGCCCTTCAGCCCTCGATGTTGCGCCGACCTGTGAAACCACTCTAAAGCCCATCTACACTATTCCCTTATCATCCATATGTCTATCCAATGACCATTTGAATGCCCTTAGTATTGGCGAGTCCACTACTGTTGCAGGCAGGGCATTCCATGCCCTTACTACTCTGAGTAAAGAACCTACCTCTGACATCTGTCCTATATCTATCTCCCCTCAATTTAAAGCTATGTCCCCTCGTGCTAGACATCACCATCCGAGGAAAAAGGCTCTCACTGTCCACCCTATCTAATCTTCTGATCATCTTGTATGTCTCTCTAACGAAAACAGCCTCAAGTCCCTCAGCCTTCCCTCATAAGATCTTCCCTCCATACCAGGCAACATGCTGGTAAATCTCCTCTGCACCCTTTCCAATGCTTCCACATCCTTCCTATAATGCGGTGACCAGAATTGCAAGCAATACTCCAAATGCGGCCGCACCAGAGTTTTGTACAGCTGCAACATGACCTCATGGCTCCGAAACTCAATCCCTCTACCAATAAAAGCTAACACATCGTATGCCTTAACAACCCTCTCAACCTGGGGGTGGCAACTTTCAGAGATCTATGTACATGGACACCGAGATCTCTCTGCTCATCCACACTACCAAGAATCTTACCATTAGCCCAGTACTCTGTCTTCCTGTTATTCCTTCCAAAATGAATCACCTCACACTTTTCTGCATTAAACTCCATTTGCCACCTCTCAACCCAGCTCTGCAGCTTATCTATGTCCCTCTGTAACTTGTAACATCCTTCCACACTGTCCACAACTCCACCGACTTTAGTGTCATCTGCAAATTTACTCACCCATCCTTCTACGCCCTCCTCCAGGTCATTTATAAAAATGACAAACAGCAGTGGCCCCAAAATAGATCCTTGTGGTACACCACTAGTAACTGGACTCCAGTCTGAACATTTCCCATCAACCACCACCCTTTGTATTCTTCCAGCTAGCCAATTTCTGATCCAAACTGCTAAATCACCCTGAATCCCATTTGGAGGGGTTTAAACTAATTTGTCAGGGGGCTGGGAAAACGAGCTGTAGTCCAGAAGCCAGTGTTGAGAGTAGTGAGGTACTGAGGAGGGTATCATGGTCGCAGCTGTGTACCGGCAGACAGAAAGGTGGGTTGAAGTGTGTCTATTTCAATGCAAGGAGCATCCGGAATAAGATTGGTGAACTTGGAGCGTGGATTGGTACTTGGGACTACGATGTTGTGGCCATTACGGAGACATGGTTAGAACAGGGACAGGAATGGTTGTTGGAAGTTCCGGGGTATAGATGTTTCAGTAAGAGTAGGGAAGGTGGTAAAAGAAGTGGAGGAGTAGCATTGTTAATCAAAGCTAGTTTAACGGCTGCAGAAAGGCAGTTCGAAGGGGATCTGCCTACTGAGGTAATATGGGCCGAAGTTAGAAATAGGAAAGGAGCGGTAACATTGTTAGTAGTTTTCTATAGGCCCCCAAATAGTAATAGAGATGTGGAGGAAGAAATTGCAAAACAGATTATGGATAGGTGTGGAGGTCTCAGGGTAGTTGTCATGGGTGACTTTAACTTTCCAAATATTGATTGGAACCTCTATATGTCGAACAGTTCGGATGGGGCAGTTTTTGTACAGTGTGTGCAGGAGCGGTTCCTGACACAATATGTGGCTAGGCCGACAAGAGGGGGGCCACATTGGATTTGGTACTGGGTAATGAACCGGGCCAAGTGTCAGATTTGTTTGTGGGAGAGCACTTTGGAGATAGTGACCACAATTCGGTGTCTTTCACTATTGCAATGGAGAGGGATAGGGCCATACGGCAGGGCAAGGTTTATAATTGGGGGAGGGGTAATTATGATGCGATTAGGCAAGAATTAGGTAGCATAAGGTGGGAACAGAAACTGTCAGGGAAAGGCACAAATGAAAAGTGGAGCTTGTTCAAGGAACAAATACTGCGTGTCCTTGATAGGTATGTCCCTGTCAGGCAGGGAGGAAATGGCCGTGTGAGGGAACCATGGTTCAAAAAAGAGGTTGAATGTCTTGTCAAGAGGAAAAAGGAAGCGTATGCAAGGATGAGAAAACAAGGTTCAGTTGGGTCGTTTGAGGGTTACAAGGTAGTAAGGAATTAGCTAAAAAGGGCTCAGGAGAGCTAGGAGGGGGCATGAGAAGTCCTTGGCGGGTCGGATCAAGGAAAACCCCAAGGCTTTTTACTCTTATGTGATAAATAAAAGAATGACCAGGGTGAGGATAGGGTCGGTCAAGGACAGTAGTGGGAACTTGTGCATGGAGTCAGAAGGAATAGGAAAGGCCTTGAATGAATACTTTTCTTCAGTGTTCACCAAGGAGAGGGGCCATGTTTTTGAGGATGAGAGTGTGATACAGGTGGGTAGGCTGGAGGAGGTAGATGTTCTGAGGGAGGATGTATTAGCAATTTTGAAAAACCTGAGGGTCGACAAGTCCCCTGGGCCAGATGGGATATATCCAAGGATTCTTTGGGAGGCAAGGGATGAGATTGTAGAGCCTTTGGCTTTGATCTTTGGGTCCTCACTGTCTACAGGGATAGTGTCAGAGGACTGGAGAGTGGCGAATGTTGTACCTCTGTTCAAGAAAGGGAATAGGAATGATCCTGGTAATTATAAGCCAGTTAGTCTTTCTTCGGTGGTTGGTAAGTTAATGGAAAACGTCCTGAAGGATAGAATTTTTGACCATTTGGAAAGATGCAGCTTAATCCGGGATACTCAACACGGATTTGTGAAGGTTAAGTCTTGCCTCACAAATTTGATTGAATTCTTTGAGGAGGTTACTAAGTGTGTAGATGAAGGTAGAGCAGTTGATGTTGTATACATGGATTTTAGTAAGGCGTTTGATAAGGCCCATGGTCGGCTCATGAAGAAAGTAAGGAGGTGTGGGATAGAGGGAAATTTGGTCAATTGGATAAGTAACTGGCTATCACATAGAAGACAGGGTGGTGGTGGATGGAACATTTTCAGACTGGAGACCAGTTACCAGCGGTGTACCACAGGGATTAGTGCTGGGTCCTCTGCTATTTGTGATTTTTATCAATGACTTGGAGGAGGGGGCTGAAGGGTGGGTCAGTAAATTTGCTGATGAAACCAAGATTGGTGGAGTAGTGGATGAGGTGGAGGGCTGTTGTAGGCTGCAAAGAGACATTGATAGGATGCAGAGCTGGGCCAAAAAATGGCAGATGGAGTTTAACCCTGATAAGTGCGAGGTGATTCATTTTGGTAGAAAAAATTTGAATGCGGCTCACAGGGTCAACGGCAGGGTTCTGAGGAATGTGGAGGAACAGAGAGATCTTGGGGTTCATGTCCACAGATCTCTGAAGGTTGCCACTCAAGTGGATAGAGCCATGAAGAAGGCTTATAGTGTGTTAGCGTTTATTAACAGGGGGCTTGAGATTAAGAGCCGCGGGGTAATGCTGCAACTATACATGACCCTGATGAGACTACATTTGGAGTATTGTGTGCAGTTCTGGTCACCTCATTATCGGAAGGATGTGGAAGCATTGGAAAGGGTGCAAAGGAGATTTACCAGGATGCTGCCTGGTTTGCAGGAGAGGTCTTATGAGGAAAGGTTGAAGGAGCTTTTCTTTATGGAGCGGAGGAGGATGAGAGGCGACTTAATAGAGGTTTATAAGATGATGAGGGGGATATATAGAGTGGATGTTCAGAGACAATTTCCTCGGGTGGATGTAGCTGTTACAAGGGGGCATAACTATAAGATTCAGGGTGGGAGATAAAGGAGGGATATCCGAGGTAGGTTCTTTACTCAGAGATTGGTTAGGTTGTGGAATGGACTGCCTGCTGTGATAGTGGAGTCGGACACTTTAGGAACTTTCAAGCGGTTATTGGATCGGCACATGGAGCACATCAGAATGACAGGGAGTGGGATAGCTTGATCTTGGTTTCGGACAATGCTCGGCACAACATCGAGGGCCGAAGGGCTTGTTCTGTGCTGTACTGTTCTATGTCTATGTTATGACAATAGAGTGGATGTGGAGAGGGTGCTTCCACTTGTAGGGAAAACTAGAACCAGAGGACACCATCTAAGACTAAAGAGACGATCCTTTAAAACAGAGATGAGGAGGAATTTTTTCAGCCAGAAAGTGGTGAATCTGTTGAACTCTTTGCCGCAGAAGGCCGTGGAGGACAACTCACTGAGTGTCTTTAAGACGGAGATAGATAGGTTCTTGATTAATAAAGGGATCAGGGGTTATGGGGAGATGGCAGGAGAATGGGGATGAGAAAATATCAGCCATGATTGAATGACGGAGCAGACTCGATGGGCCGAGTGACCTAATTCTGCTCCTATGTCTTATGGTCTTATGATTACTTTGCCGTGAGATTTTGGTTGGGATGGAGGGGGCAGAGCATGCGGGGATAATTATATCGGACCATGTGCCCAACTGGCTGGAGGTTTTGTTTGGATCGGGATGAGAGCAGAGGCGGGGGTGGAGGTTTGATTCGGGGTTGTTGGCAGATGGAGGTTTTTGTGACAATGTGCGGGCAGCGATTAAGCAGTAGGGGGAGTTGAATCAGAATGTGGCGGTGTGGGCGGCTATTTTTTGGGAAGCCCTGAAGGAAGTGGCGGAAATTATTTAGTTTAAGGCTCATACGGATAGGGAAAGGAGGGAGGAACATGACTGTCTTGTGAGTGAGATAGTGGAGATAGACAGGGATTATTCGAGGGTGCCCACCGCAGAGGGATTGGCGAGGAGGAAAAAGTCGCAGGGGCAGTTTGACAGGTTGACAAAGGGGAGGGCGGTTGGCCAATTGCGTAGGGCAAGAGGGGTGCAATATGAGTATGGGGAGAAGGCAAGTCGCATGCTGGCACACCAGCTGCAGAGGCAGGCTGCGTCCAAAAAAATATTACAGATGTAGACTGGGACTGGAGATGCGGTGTCGGAGCCGGGAAGATAATCGAGGCATTTAGGGAATACTACTCGGGACTTTATGAGGTGTACCGGAAAAGAGGAGGGGAATATGGGAAGTTTCTGGATGGGCTGGAATTTCCCCAGGTGGAGGAGCAAAGAAGCAGGCTTTGGAGGAACCTCAGGGGCTGTGGGAGTTGCTGGATAGTATCAAGGGTATGAAGTCAGGGTAGGCCCCACAGTCAGATGGCTACCCGGCGGAATTTTGTAAGAAATTTGCGACAGTCATGGCACCTCATCTGTTGGGGGTGTTTAATGAAGCACTGGAGAAGGGGGAGCTCCCAGATACGATGATGCAGGCTGTAATCACGCGAATCCCGAAAAAGGGGAAGGACCCGGTGGAATGTGAGTCATATAGGCCCATATCATTATTGAACATGGATGCGAAAGTATTGGCTAAGTTGTTGGTGGGGAGGGTTAAGGATTGTGTCCCGGGGGTGGTTGCGGAAGATCAAACAGGCTTCGTGAAGGTCAGCCAAGGTGAGAGATCTGTATTTGGAGCAAGGGTTCGCCAGTCTGGAGGAGCTAAGGAAGAGGGTAGAGCTGCTGAGGGGGAGTGAGTTCAGGTATCTGCAGATTAGGGGCTTTGCGCAAAAGATCTGGAGGGGGTTCCCTAGATTGCCGGGATACACCCTGCTGGAGCAACTGCTGCCTCCGAATGTGGGAGGGGAGGGAAGAATTGGGGATATATACAAGTGGTTGGGGGAGCAGGGAGGCAAGCTCCTCCTGTGCAAGAATCAGCCTGATACAGTTTAAGGTTACAGGGTGCATATGATTTGGGTGGGAATGAGTGGGTTCTTTCAGAGGACAGCAGATGAATGAGAGGTGCGGGCGAGGGCCAGTGAATCACGCACACACGTTTTGGGGTTGCGAAAAATTGGGAAGATTTTGGGTGGGAGTATTCACGGTCTTAGCCAGGATAATGGAGGAGGAGGTGGACCCGGACCCTTTGATGGCTATTGGGCTATTGGCTATATTTGGGGTTTAAGAGATCAGGAGCTCATGGAGAGGAAGAAGGCCGATGTCTTGGCCTTCGCCTCTCTGATTGCATGGCTGCGAATTTTACTGGAGTCGTGGTCAGCATCGCCACCGGGGGTAGCAGCTTGTTTGGGTGAACTGTACGACTTCCTGCAGTTGGAGAAGATAAAATATGAGTTAAGGGGCTCTGCAGAGGGATTTGAGAAAATGTGGGGGTGTTGTGACTGTGTTTGAGGAGCTGTTCGTCGCAGTGGGAGGAGGTGGGGGGGAGGGTGAAAAAGGGGAACAAATTGTGCAGACTATAGTTGTTAGCTGGGGAACTTGTTTCTTGGGGCTGTGTTTTTCAAACTATTTATGGGGGAGCCATTTTTACCAGCCATTCAACCTTTGGCACCTACGCCGGCTGACCTTTGCGACCCACCGTTTTCCCTAACCTAGTTTGCTGCTGCCAAAATGGAGGAATTGCAATCACGTCCAAGCACGTTATGTCGATTTCTGAGGGGCATGACCTGCTCTCTGCCTCCCTTCAGGCAGGAACATTACATTAAGCTTAAATAAAACCTTCTACTGCGTCTCCGATTGCGCAAATTCATGCCCAACAACCGGCTTTTAACAATGCCAGCTGCGGGAAGGGGGTAGCAAGGACGGTGTCGAGGGTGATAGCATCCAGGGTCAAGCCTGGCTGGGGACTCGCAATATTTGGGGTTGCAGTGGAGCCGGGAGTGCAGGAGGCGAAAGAGGCCGGTGTTCTGGCCTTTGCGTCCCTAGTAGAGGATTCTTCTTCAGTGGAAGAATGCGAGGCCCCCAAGCGTGGAGGCCTGGGTCAACGGTATGGCGGGCTTCATCAAATTGGAGAGGCTTCGGTGGGTTGGGTTGAAGGGGCGTGTACACGTGTTCTTTGGTTATGACGGGTGTTAATCTCTTTCTTCTTTTTGTATTTAATGGGGGGGGGGGGGGGTTTGTTCTTTTTTGTTTTTCTTACCTGTTAATTATTTTTTAATTAATATTTTCTGTTATTGATATTTTGTGAAAATCTGAATAAAAATTATTTTAAAAAAGCAATGCCGGCTGCCAGTGGCATTCAAAATGACGGCCGCGACCATATAAAAAAGTGCTGGCGCAACAATTCGGGCGCACTGTGCATGCATGCCCACTCATTGGAGCGCATTCGCAGAATCAGGGTAGTTCCAGTCCCTGACGCCCCGATTGCGGCACGGAGGCTCGGAGAATCCGGTCCCTTAGTCACAGAAACTGAGAATTCTACCCCAGGACCGGGATTCTCCCCTACCTGGCGGGGCGGGGGTCCCGGCGTGTCGGAGTGGCGTGAACCACTCCGGCGTCGGGCCGCCCCAACGGTGCGGAATTCTCCGCACCTTTATGGGCCAAGCCCTCACATTGAGGGGCTAGGCCCGCGCCGGAGTGGTTCCCACTCCGCCGGCTGGCGCGAATGGCCTTTGGCGCCATGCCAGCTGGGGCCGAAAGGACTTCGCCGGCCGGCGTAAGTCCGTGCATGCGCCGGAGCATCAGCGGCTCCTGATGTCATACCGGCGCATGCGCAGGGGAGGGGGTCTCTTCCGCCTCCGCCATGGTGAAGGCCATGGCGGGGGGGGGGGAAGAAAAAGAGTGCCCCCACGGCACAGGCCCGCCGGCCGATCGGTGGGCCCCGATCGCGGGCCAGGCCACCGTGGGGGCACCCCCTGGGGTCAAATTGTCCGGCGCGCCCCCCCCCCCCCCCCCCAGGACCCTGGAGCCCGCCCGCGCCGCCAATCCCGTCGGTCAGGTAGGTGGTTTAAACCACGCCGGCGGGAGAGGCCTGTCAGCCGCTGGACTTCGGCCCATCGCGGGCCGGAGAATCGCCGCGGTGGGCCCGCTGACCGGCATGGGGGGCCTGCCGAACCAGCGCGGTGCATTTCCCGCCCCCGCCGAATCTCGGGGGACAGAGAATTCGGGACATGGCGGGGGCGAGATTGACACCAGCCCCGGGCGATTCTCCAACCCTCGGGGATCAGAGAATTCTGCCCCATATTTCCCGGAGGGCACGGGAAAGCCAATGGTTCCTAATCCTTGACTTCCGCTGGGGTTATAACAAGCACTCACTCCTATCCCAGTGTAAACTAATTGTGGTGTCTATACAACATTGTGTTGGTCTGGATTGTAATTGACTATAGAATTTGACTGCAGTTCCCCTAGTAGTAAACTCACTATAAACAGACTGGGAGATGAACTTGGACCTCCTATCATGTGCCCTTAGAGAGTGCCAAAGAGTTGACATTAAGGCAGTTTAATTAGAATGACTGTTCATGTTCACTGACACAAAGTAGAATGATACCACTTGCCGGTGACAGAGGCTCTCTGATCTCTTGTGGGTGATGTTTCTCCTTGACAGGTCGATGGTCTCCCGCTTTTGAAGATTCTGTTTGTATTCTCTTTGAAGTTCCTGAGGAAGACACAGGAAAAGCTATCATTAACTGAAATACTCTCAAACAATTTCAAAGATATTGAGCCAATGTCCCTGATCCCACCCACAGAGATCACAGCGAGCAGGGAAATCTGACCCATTCTCATTTCATAAACAGTAAGAATTTGGTACCTTTTTCCAACATGCTCAATCACACTGGGTTTCTTCTCGAAGATATGGCCTGTGGAGTTCTCCCAAGGGATTAATAGGACCTGCAGGAATCCAGTGTAGGCCCCCTCCCTCTGAAAATCTTACCCAGTTCTATGAAAGTGGGGAGTCAAGAGCAGGTATGTTTACTGTGTCCTTCTGGAACACCATTCCATGTGACCAAATCTCCTCTCCCGATCCATTAATTACCCATAGATGACATCAAACCTGAATGTGTATTCCATTAATTTCATAGTTCACTAATGCATATTTTATTAACCCAATAGTTTATCAGTCTGAATCCTGCCACCCCATATTTCCCTTTTTGAAGTTTATTGCTGCCACTACACTGTCTGTATCCTCTTAACCCACAAGTAATCTTTTATCCCACAATTCCACAGTGGTAATTGTTGATCCCACAATTCCCATGTGGTAACTGTTTAACCCAAAATTCACCTACAGTAATTGTTTATCCCACAAATCCCCTGCGGTAATTGTCTATCCCGCAATTCCCCTGCGGTAATTGTTGAACCCACAATTCCCCTGCGGTAATTGTTGAACCCACAATTCCCCTGCGGTAATTGTTGAACCCACAATTCCCCTGCGGTAATTGTTGAACCCACAATTCCCCTGCGGTAATTGTTTATCCCGCAGTTCACCTGCGGTAATTGTTGAACCCACAATTCACCTGCGGTAATTGTTGAACCCACAATTTCCCTGCGATGACTGTTTATCCCACAATTTCCCTGCAGTAATTGTTTATCCCGCAATTCACCTACGGTAATTCTTTATCCCACTATTCACCTGCGGTAATTGGTTATCCCATAATTCACCTGCGGTAATTGTTTATCCCACAATTCCCTTGAGGTAATTGTTTATCCCGCAATTCACCAGTGGTAATTGATGTGTTAGGCAGGTTGGTTCGATGTGGACTGCACGCGATGCAGGGAATTTAGAAACAGATGTCTAACACTTGAGAAGTTCCAACATTGTTTTATTCAACGATAGAACTGATAAACATATTCAGCTGTGGGTCGACACTGTACTGAACTGACTGGAGACCTAGTACCAGCCTGACCAGACTTACTAGCTACCGCTTGGTGTTTGCACTGGCTAGCTCATGGACTCTGACTGTCTCAGTGGCTGGGTCCAGAGAGAGCGGGAAAACTAGTGTCCTCTGGTTTTATAGTGGTAGTGTCCTGTCTGGTGATTGGCTGCGCTGTGTTGTATGCTTACTGGTCATCCTGTTTGTCAATCACTGCCTGTCCGCAAGGGTAATTGTTTATACCAGAATTCCCAGTGATAATCGTTTATCCTGCAATTCCATAGCGGTAATTCTTTAATCATCAACTCCCTAGCGGCCATTATTTGTCTCACAATTTCCCTGCGATAATTGTTTATCCTACAATTCCATCGCAGTAATTGTTTATCCCAAAATTAACCTGCAGAAATGTTTATTCCACAATTCACCTGTTGTAATTGTTTATCCCACAATTCATCTGTTGTAATTGTTTATCCCAAAATTCACCTGTGGTAATGTTATCCCTCAATTCACCTGCGATAATTGTTTATCCCACAATTCCCCTGCGGTAATTGTTTATCCCACAATTCACCTGTTGTAATTGTTTATCCCAAAATTCACCTGTGGTAATGTTATCCCTCAATTCACCTGCGGTAATTGTTTATCCCACAATTCCCCTGCGGTAATTATTTATCCCACAGTTCACCTGCAGTAATTGTTTATCCCACAATTCACCTGCAGTAATTGTTTATCCCGAAGTTCACCTGCGGACGCTGTAAATCCCAAAATTAACCTGAGGTAATTGTTTATTCCACAATTCGCTCCCAGTAATTGTTCATCACACAATTTACCTGCGCTAATTATTTATCCCACAATTCATCTGCAGTAATTGTTTATGCCACAAGTCACCTCCAGAAATTACTTATCCCACAATTCACCTGCCTGCAGAAATTATTTATCCCACAATTCACCTGCATTAGTTGTTTAATCCACAATTCCGCTGCCATAATTGTTTATCCCACAAATCCCCTGTGGTAATTGTTTATTCCACAATACCCCTGCGATAATTGTTTATTCCACAATTCCCCTGCGATAATTGTTTATTCCACAAATCCCCTGCGATAATTGTTTATTCAACAATTCCCCTGCGATAATTGTTTATTCCACAAATCCCCTGTGGTAATTGTTTATTCCACAATTCCCCTGCGATAATTGTTTATTCCACAAATCCCCTGCGATAATTGTTTATTCCACAAATCCCCTGCGGTAATTGTTTATCCCACAAATCCCCTGTGGTAATTGTTTATCCCACAATTCACCTGCGATAATTGTTTATCCCACAATTCCCCTGCGGTAATTGTTTATCCCACAAACCCCTGTGGTAATTGTTTATTCCACAATTCACCTGCGGTAATTGTTTAACCCACAATTCACCTGCGATAATTGTTTATCCCACAATTGCCCTGCGGTAATTGTTTATCCCACAAACCCCTGCGGTAATTGTTTATCCCACAATTCCACAGTGGTCATTGCTTATCCCACAATTGCCCTGTGGTAATTGTTTATCCCACAATTCGCCTCTGGTAATTGTATATCCCACAATTCACCTGCGGCAATTGTTTATTCCACAAATCCCCTGCGATAATTGTTTATTCCACAATTCCCCTGCAGTAATTATTTATCCCAAAATTCACCTGTGGTAATTGTTTATCCCACAATTTCCCTGTAGTAATTATTTATCCCACAATTCCCCTGCCTGCAGAAATTATTTATCCCACAATTCACCTGCATTAGTTGTTTAATCCACAATTCCGCTGCCATAATTGTTTATCCCACAAATCCCCGGTGGTAATTGTTTATTCCACAATTCCCCTGCGATAATTGTTTATTCCACAATTCCCCTGCGATAATTGTTTATTCCACAAATCCCCTGCGATAATTGTTTATTCCACAATTCCCCCGCGATAATTGTTTATTCCACAAATCCCCTGTGGTAATTGTTTATTCCACAATTCCACTGCGATAATTGTTTATTCAACAAATCCCCTGCGATAATTGTTTATGCCACAAATCCCCTGCGATAATTGTTTATTCCACATTCCCCTGCGGTAATTGTTTATCCCACAAATCCCCTGTGGTAATTGTTTATCTCACAATTCACCTGTGATAATTGTTTATCCCACAATTCCCCTGCGGTAATTGTTTATCCCACAAACCCCTGTGGTAATTGTTTATTCCACAATTCACCTGCGATAATTGTTTATCCCACAATTCCCTTGCGGTAATTGTTTATCCCACAAACCCCTGTGGTAATTGTTTATCCCACAATTCCCTTGCGGTAATTGTTTATCCCACAAACCCCTGCGGTGATTGTTTATCCCACAATTCCACAGTGGTCATTGCTTATCCCACAATTGCCCTGTGGTAATTGTTTATCCCACAATTCGCCTCTGGTAATTGCATATCCCACAATTCACCTGCGGTCATTGTTTATCCTACAATTCACCTGTTTATCGCACAATTCCATAGTGGTCATTATTTATCCCAAAATTCCCTCGCAGTAATTGTTTATCCCACAGTTCCCCTGAGGTAATTGCTTATTCCATAATTCACCTGTGGCAATTGTTTATAGCACAATTCTGCAGTGGTAATAGTTTATACAAGAGTTCTCAGTGATAATTGTTTATCCAGCAATTCCCCAGTGATAATCGTTTATCCTGCAATTCCACAGCGGTAATTGTTTATCCATCAACTCCCT
This sequence comes from Scyliorhinus canicula, assembly GCF_902713615.1. NCBI lineage: Eukaryota > Metazoa > Chordata > Chondrichthyes > Carcharhiniformes > Scyliorhinidae > Scyliorhinus > Scyliorhinus canicula. The sequence goes on from NC_052160.1 coordinate 88,987,208, forward strand.
AACGGCCATTATTTATCTCACAATTTCCCTGCGACAGTTGTTTATCCAGCAATTCCCTCGCGGTAATCGTCAATCCCAAAATTCACCTGCGGTAATGTTTATCCCAAAATTCACCTGTGGTAATGTTATCCCACAATGCACATGTGGTAGTTGTTTATCCCAAAATTCATCTGCGGGAATTGTTTATCCCACAATTAACCTATGCTAATTGTTTAGTCCAAAATTCACCTGTGGTAATGTTATCCCGCAATTTACCTGTGGTAATTGTTTAACCCACAATTCACCTGCGGTAATTGTTTAACCCACAATTCACCTGCAGTAATTGTTTAACCCACAATTCACCTACGGTGTTTGTTTATCCCACAATTCACCTGTATTAATTATTTATCCCACAATTCACCTGTGGTGTTTGTTTATCCCACAATTCACCTGTATTAATTATTTATCCCACAATTCACCTGCGGATGTTGTTTATCCCAAAATTCACCTGCGGTTATTGTTTAACCCACAATTCACCTGCGGTAATTGTTTAACCCACAATTCACCTGCAGTAATTGTTTAACCCACAATTCACCTATGGTGTTTGTTTATCCCACAATTCACCTGTATTAATTATTCATCCCACAATTCACCTGCGGATGTTGTTTATCCCAAAATTCACCTGTGGTAATTGTTTATCCCACAATTTCCCTGGAGTAATTGTTTATTCCACAATTCACCTGCGGTAATGTTGATACAACAAATCACCTGCCGTAATTATTTCTCCTGCCATTCTCAATGGTAATTGTTTACCCCACAATTCCACAGCTGTATTTTTTCATCCCACACTTACACTGCGGTATTGTTTATCCCGCAATTCACCTGTGTTAATGTTTATCCCACAATTCCCCGGCAGTAATTGTTTATTCCACAATTCACTTACGGTAATTGTTCATCTGATGATTCACCTGTGTTAATTATTTATCCCACAATTCCCCTGCCTACAGAAATTTTTATCCCACAAATCATCTGCATTATTGTTTGCCCCACAAGTCACCTGCGGTAATTGTTTGTCCCTCAATTCACCTGCGGACGTTATTTATCCCACAATTCCCCTGCGATAATTGTTTATCCCACAATTCCCCTGCGATAATTGTTTATCCCACAAACCCCCTGTGGTAATTGTTTATCTCACAATTCACCTGAGGTAATTGTTTATCCCACAATTCCCCTGCGATAATTGTTTATCCCACAAATCCCCCGTGGTAATTGTTTATCCCACAATTCCCCAGCGATAATTGTTTATACCAAAATCCCCTGCAGTAATTGTTTATCCCACAATTCCCGTGCGGTAATTGTTTATCCCACAATTCCCCTGCGGTAATAGTTTAATCCACAAACCCCTGTGGTAATTGTTTATCCCACAATTCCACAGTGGTCATTGCTTATCCCACAATTGCCCTGTGGTAATTGTTTATCCCACAATTTGCCTCTGGTAATTGTATATCCCACAACTCGCCTGCGGCAATTGTTTATCCCACGATTCACCTGCGGTCATTGTTTATCCTACAATTCACCTGTTTATCGCATAATTCCACAGTGGTCATTATTTATCCCAAAATTCCCTCGCAGTAATTGTTTATCCCACAGTTCCCCTGAGGTAATTGTTTATTCCATAATTCACCTGTGGCAATTGTTTATAGCACAATTCTGCAGTGGTAATAGTTTATACCAGAGTTCTCAGTGATAATTGTTTATCCACCAATTCCCCAGTGATAATCGTTTATCCTGCAATTCCATAGCGGTAATTGTTTATCCATCAACTCCCTAATGGCCATTATTTATCTCACAATTTCCCTGCGACAGTTGTTTATCCAGCAATTCCCAAAATTCACCTGCGGTAATGTTTAACTCCCAAAATTCACCTGTGGTAATGTTATCCCACAATGCACATGTGGTAGTTGTTTATCCCAAAATTCATCTGCGGTAATTGTTTATCCCACAATTCACCTGCAGTAATTGTTTAGTCCAAAATTCACCTGTGGTAATGTTATCCCGCAATTCACCTGCGTTAATTGTTTAACCCACAATTCACCTGCGGTAATTGTTTAACCCACAATTCACCTGCGGTGTTTGTTTATCCCACAATTTACCTGTATTAATTATTTATCCCACAATTCACCTGCGGATGTTGTTTATCCCAAAATTCACCTGCGGTAATTGTTTAACCCACAATTCACCTGCGGTGTTTGTTTATCCCACAATTTCCCTGGAGTAATTGTTTATTCCACAATTCACCTGCGGTAATGTTGATACAACAAATCACCTGGCGTAATTATTACTCCTGCCATTCTCAATGGTAATTGTTTACCCCACAATTCACCAGCTGTATTTTTTCATCCCACACTTACACTGTGGTATTGTTCATCCCGCAATTCACCTGCAGTAATTATTAATCCCATAATTCATTTGTGGTCATTGTTAAACCCACAATTTGCTTGCGGAAATTGTTTATCCCACAAATCACCTGTTGTAATTGCGTATCCGACAATTCACCTGCGGTAATGGTTTCTCCTGCGATAATTGTTTATCCCACAAATCCCCTGTGGTAATTCTTTATCCCACTATTCACCTGCGGTAATTGTTTATCCCACAATCCACCTGCGGTAATTGTTCAACCCACAATTCCCCTGCGATAATTGTTTATTCCACAAACCTCTGTGGTAATTGTTTATCCCACAATTCCACAGTGGTCATTGTTTAGCCCACAATTACCTAGCAGTAATTGTTTATCCCACAGTTCCACTGAGGTAATTGTTTATTCACCAGTGGCAATAGTTTTTTGCACAATTCTGCAGTGGTAATAGTTTATACCAGAGTTCTCTGTGATAATCGTTTATCACTGGGCTGGAGGGGCTGGTTTAGCTCACAAGGCTAAATCGCTGGCTTTTAAAGCCGACCAAGCAGGCCAGCAGCACGGTTCGATTCCCGTACCAGCCTCCCCGGACAGGCGCCGGAATGTGGCGACTAGGGGCTTTTCACAGTAACTTCATTGAAGCCTACTCGTGACAATAAGCGATTTTCATTTTTTCATTCATTTTCGTTTATCCTGCAATTCCGTAGCGGTAATTGCTTATCCATCAACTCCCTAACGGCCATTATTTATCCCACAATTTCCCTGCAACAATTGTTTATCCCACAAATCACCTGCCGTAATTATTTCTCCTGCCATTCTCAATGGTAATTGTTTACCCCACAATTCCCCAGCTGTATTTTTTCATCCCACACTTACACTGCGGTATTGTTTATCCCGCAATTCACCTGTGATAATGTTTATCCCACAATTCCCCTGATGTAATCATTTATCCCACAATTCTCCGGCAGTAATTATTTATTCCACAATTCACTTGCGGTAATTGTTCATCACACGATTCACCTGTGCTAATTATTTATCCCACAATTCGCCTGCCTACAGAAATTGTTTATCCCACAAATCATCTGCATTATTGTTTGCCCCACAAGTCACCTGTGGTAATTGTTTATCCCACAATTCCCCTGCGATAATTGTTTATCCCACAAATCCCCTGTGGTAATTGTTTATCCCACAATTCCCCTGCGATAATTGTTTATCCCACAATTCCCCTGCGATAATTGTTTATCCCACAAATCCCCTGTGGTAATTGTTTAACCCACAATTCACCTGTGGTAATTGTTTAACCCACAATTCACCTGCGGTAATTGTTTAACCCACAATCCTCCTGCGGTAATTGTTTATCCCACAAACCCCTGTGGTAATTGTTTATGCCACATATCCCCTGCGATAATTGTTTATCCCACAATTCCCCTGCGATAATTGTTTATCCCACAATTCCCCTGCGATAATTGTTTATCCCACAAATCCCCTGTGGTAATTGTTTAACCCACAATTCACCTGTGGTAATTGTTTAACCCACAATTCACCTGCGGTAATTGTTTAACCCACAATCCTCCTGCGGTAATTGTTTATCCCACAAACCCCTGTGGTAATTGTTTAACCCACAATCCTCCTGCGGTAATTGTTTATCCCACACACCCCTGTGGTAATTGTTTATCCCACAAATCCCCTCTGGTAATTGTTTATCCCACAATTCCCCTGCGATAATTGTTTATCCCACAATTCCCCTGCGATAATTGTTTATCCCACAAATCCCCTGTGGTAATTGTTTAACCCACAAATCCCCTGTGGTAATTGTTTAATCCACAATTCCCCTGCGGTAATTGTTTATCCCACAAACCCCTGTGGTAATTGTTTATCCCACAATTCCTTAGCAGTAATTGTTTATCCCACAGTTCCCATAATTTACCTGTGGCAAATGTTTATCACACAATTCAGCAGTGGTAATAGATTACCAGAATTCCCAGTGATAATTATTTATCCTGCCAATCCCCAGTGATTGCTTAATTGCGCAATTCATCTGCGGTAATTGTTTATCCCTCAATTTATCTGCGGTATTTGTTTATCCCACAATTCACTTGCGGTAATTGTTCATCACACGATTCACCTGCGCTAATTATTTATCCCACAAATCCGCTGAGGAAATTGTTGATCCCACAATTTGTCTGCAGTAAATGTTTATCCCAAAAGTCACTTCCCGAAAATACTTATCCCACAATTCGCCTGAATTAGTTTTATTATCTCACAATTCACCTGCGGTAATTATTTATCCCACAAGTCACCTGCAGTAACTGTTTATCCCACAGTTCACCAGCGGTAGTTGCTTATCCCACAATTGCCCTGTGGTAATTGTTTATCCTACAAATCCCCTGTGGTAATTGTTTATCCCACAATTCACCTGTGGTAATTGTTTAACCCATACATCCCCCGCGATAATTGTTTATCCCTAACTTCCCTTGTGGTAATTGGTTATCCCACAATTCACCTGCTGTAATTGTTTAATCCAAAATCCTCCTGCGGTAATTGTTTAATCCACAATTCCCCTGCAGTAATTGTTTATCCCACAATTCCCCTGCAGTAATTGTTTATCCCACAATTCCCCTGCAGTAATTGTTTAATCCACAATCCTCCTGCGGTAATTGTTTATCCCACAATCCTCCTGCGGTAATTGTTTAATCCACAATTCCTTAGCAATAATTGTTTATCCCACAGTTCCCATAATTTACCTGTGGCAAATGTTTATCACTCAATTCAGCAGTGGTAATAGTTTACCAGAATTCCCAGTGATAATTGTTTATCCAGCAATTCCCCAGTGATAATCGTTTATCCTGCAATTCCATAGCGGTTATTGTTTATCCATCAACTTCCTAACGGCCATTATTTATCTCACAATTTCCCTGCAACATTTGTTTATCCAGCAATTCCCTCGCGGTAATCGTCTATGCCAAACTTCACCTGCGGTAATGTTTAATTGTTTATCCCACAATGCACATGTGGACGTTGTTTATCCCAAAATTCACCTGCGTTAATTGTTATCCCTCAATTCACCTGCGGTAATTGTTTATCCCAAAATTCACCTGCGGTAATTGTTTATCCCACAATTCACCTGCGGGTAATTGTTTAACCCACAATTCCCCTGTTTTAATTGTTTATCCCACAATTCACCTGTTTTAATTGTTTATCCCACAATTCTCCTGCGGACATTGTTTATACCAAAATTCACCTGCGGTAATTGTTTATCCCACAATTTCCCTGTGGTGATTGTTTATCCCACAATTCACTTGCAGTAATTGTTCATCACACGATTCAACTGCGCTAATTATTTAGCCCACAATTCTCCTGCCGAAACCGTTTATCCCATAAATCATGTGCAGTCTTTGTTTATCCCACAAGTCACCTGAAGTAATTGCTTATCCCACAATTCACCTGTGGTATTTGTATAACCAACAATTCACCTGAAGTAATTGTTTATCCCACAATGCCCCTGTGGTAATTGTATAACCAACAATTCACCTGTGGTAGTTGTTTATCCCACAATTCCTTTGCGGAAATTATTTATCCCACAATTCACTTGTGGTAATTGTTTATCCCACAATTCACCTGGGTAACTGTTTGACCCACAATTCCCCTGCGGTAATTGTTTATCCCACAGTTCCCCTGCGGTAATTGTTTATCCCACAGTTCCCCTTAGGTAATTGTTTATCCCACAAACCCCTGTGGTAACTGTTTATAGCAGAATTCCCAGTGATAATCGTTTATCCTGAAATTCTCCAGTGATAATAGTTCATCCTGCAATTCCATAGCAGTTATTGTTAATCCATCAACTCCCTAATGGCCATTATTTATCTCACAATTTCCCTGCAATAATTGTTTATCCTGCAATTCCCTCGCGGTAATCGTCTCTGCCAAAATTCACCTGCGGTAATTGTTTATCCCAGAATCCTCCTGCGGTAATTGTTTATCCCATAATTCACTTGTGGTAATTGTTTATCCCATAAATCATCTGCAGTAATTGTTTATCCCATAATTCACTTGTGGTAATTGTTTATCCCACAAATCATCTGCAGTAATTGTTTATCCCATAAATCACCTGCGGTAATTGTTAAACCCACAATTCCCCTGCGGTAATAGTTTATCCCATAAATCATCTGCAGTAATTGTTTATCCCACAATTCCCCTGCGGTAATTGTTTATCCCATAAATCATCTGCAGTAATTGTTTATCCCACAAGTCACCTGCAGTAATTATTTATTGCACAATTCACCTGCGGTAATTGTTTATCCCACACGAAAGAGAAAATTTTGGAAAATCTCAGCAAGTCTGGCAGCATCTGCAGGGAGAGAAAAGAGCTCACGTTTAGAGTCCGTTGACTCTTTGTCAAAGCATTTCTCACATTACAGATGCTGCCAGAATTGCTGAAATTTTCCAGCATTTTCTCTTTCGTTTCTGATTCCAGCATCCGCAGTAATTTGGTTTTGTCCATTGTTTATCCCACAATTCCCCTGCAGTAATTGTTTATCCCACAATTCCCCTGCAGTAATTGTTTATCCCACAAACCCCTTTGGTAATTATTTATCCCACAACTCACATGCGGAAGTTGTTTATCCCAAAATTCACCTGCGGTAATTGTTTATCCCACAATTCCCCTGCGGTAATTGTTTATCCCAAAATTCACCTGTGGTAATTGTTTATCCCAAAATTCCCCTGCAGTAATTGTTTATCCCAAAATTCACCTGTGGTAATTGTTTATCCCACAATTCACCTCCGGTAATTGTTTATCTCACAATTCACCTGTTGTAATTGTTTATCCCACTCTTCACCTCTGGTAATTGTTTAGCCCACAATTCACCTGCGCTAATTGTTTATCCCACAATTCACCTGTTGTAATTGTTTATCCCACAATTCACCTATTGTAATTGTTTATCCCACAATGCACCTGCTGCAATTTTTATCCCACAATGCACCTGTGGTAATTATTTTCTCGTCATATTATCATTCTCTGTTACTGTTACTGGTGCTGTGTTAATCTCAATAAAAACACTGCGTTGTCTTAAGCATTTTTTATTTATTATAACTTTTGGCCTCGGTAGTAAAACACAAAACTGGAACTTTGATGAATTGCTCATTGGTGTTTGAGGGATTATTGATTCTAAAGTTATTTTTGAAAGCTATACTGTCAGCTTCGCTCAGAGCTCGAAACCTCTGACTCACAGTATGGCGAGGAGTTCTTTGATTCCCCATCACTATTACAGTCTTGCTTGGAGGCAGGAGAGTCATGAACCTTAATGTTCCTCTGGGGCTCCTCTCTTAACTGCGGTGTCTTGTCAGGATTGTGGCTGAGTAAGTCCTGGAGGTACTTGATGTACCTGATGGCTGCACGCAAGGTTTCCACTTTGCTCAAACGTTTCTCCGATGTTGTCCCTGGGAGGTGATCGCGGAGTCTGGCATAGCCCTCGTTTACACACTTGACCCTCTGCCTCTCCCTCTCATTTCTCTTTTGAATGAAGGCTGGCTCAAAGGGACAGTCATAGACCCCAAAGTGGCCATGGAAGGGCATGTAGGGAAACATGCTTCCGTAACTATCATAATAGGTTGACTCCAGGTTGGTTGGATAGACCAGAAATGGGACATGTGTTAAACTGTCCCCATGGGGTTGATGTGTGGATGGGTTCGGGGGCAGAGGCATACCTAATTGCATACAGTTAGGGGTAGTCATTGGTCTCCTGTCTATCAGCGACCTGGGATAATTACTGTTCATCTTGGATTCTGCAGCAAAATAAAGAATAAGTCCCAGAATTGTCAGATCGTAAAAAATTAATCCGGCTCTTGGTTAGACTGCACTGGCCCCTGAGAGTGGTATCACACAGGAGATAGATTTTTCTTTCTGATGCACAGCCCCTGGATATCAGAGTTGGGTTCTTTTTAATTAGCGGACGTCAAACTCCACTTTAGATTGAGAGATTGAAGCTGTGGTCAGGCAGACTGAAGAGTGAGACTCCTTTTCTCGGAGCACTCAGTCTCTCCCCCTAACTCTAAGCTTTGGGGGCTCCTCTATCTCAGAGCCTCTTTGGGTTCGGAGCTTCTCCTTAACCCTGAACCCGGGGTCGTCTCTTTAAGTCTGAGCAGTTTCTGTAGCAGCGAGAGTCTTCCTTATGCCGCACCGTGAGTGACCCAAAATTGCAATCATCTGTCTCCATGAAGACCAAAACCAAGGGGTAATGTTGAGGAAGTTCACTCAAATCGGGAACGCTTGACGACAGTTCACCATAGCGAGCTCTCATTACCGGGCTCTAGAATGAAAGGAAGTGTTTTAGCGATTGCCCAACAATTCTACACGAATCCTGCTTAAAAAAAAGAGACATGTTACCGAAGCCAAGACAAATTCAACAATGTCAAACTTCAAAGGATCACAATGATTTATCCCACAGGAGAATGGGTTGCCGATTGATTGGCAAGTTGTATTGCAAGAATTGTACAGTTAATGTTTACTGCAATAAAAAGAGAAACATACAGAGTCATAAATATAAAATAGACACAGGAGGAGGCAATTTGGCCCTTTGAGCCTGCTCCGCCTTTTATCATGATCATGACTGATCATCAAGTTCAATACCCTGATCCCGCCTTCCCCCCATTTCCCTTTATCCCTTTAGCCCCAAGAGCTTTATCTAATTCCTTCCTGAAATTACACAACATTTTGGCCTCAACAACGTTCTGTTGTAAGGTTGAAAATGCTGGATGAACTCAGCAAGTCTGGCAGCATCTGTGGAGAAAAACACAGTTAACAAACAGCATATTCTGGCCGTTCACGCTGGTGGGATCTTAGGGTCTGTCAACAAATGCAGCCCCGTCATGGGTTTCCCGACGGTGAGGAGTGCGTTCAAAGGGAAACCAGACGCCGGCCACTGGTCAACCGCCCTCCAGCACTGTAGAACACGCCAGGGTGTGCGAGGAAAATCCCGCCCAACGTTTCAAGTGCTGAAGAAGAGTTGTACAGACTCAAGACGTTAACTCTGTTTCTTTCTTCACAGGTGCTGAGGTTATCCAGCATTTTCTGTTTTTATTTCAGATTTCTAGCATCGGTAGCATTTTGATTTGATTTTACTCTTTGGTTTGCTTTGAGCAGCTATTGCAGTGATTGGCCGTTCTGGTAGTGTAGTGATGTGACTGGGCTAAACCCCAGCCAGTGAGAGTTCAAATCTCACTATGACTCTCACAGACTTCTACAGATGTGCCATAGAGAGCATCCTATCCAGCTGCATCACAGCTTGGTATGGCAACTGCTTGGTCCAAGATCGCAAGAAACTGCAGAGTGTGGTGAACTCAGCGCATCACACAAGCTTGTCACCCTCCCATTGATTCTGTATACACCTCCCACTGCCTCAGGAAGGCAGACAGCATTATCAGAGACCCCTCCCACCCAGGCATTGCCTTCTTCCAGACCCTTCCAGCAAGTAGAAGGTACAGAAGTCTGAAGACTCGCACATCCAGACATAGGAACAACTTCTCCCCCACAGCTACAAGACTCCTCAATGACTTCTCCTCGGACTGATCTGTTCCCTGTAATAACACTATTCACGACACAGTATGCTGCTCTTGCTCATGTTTGTTTGGTTTGTTTGGTCCCTTGTTCCGCACTGTAACCAATCACTGTTTGTCGATGTACCATTTGTCAATATCCTCGGTTGATTATTCTTTTTGTCTACTATGTACGTACTGTGTACGTTCCCCCGGCTGCAGAAAAATACTTTTCACTGTACTTCAGTAAATGTGACAATAAATCAAATCAAATCAAATCAAATGAGAATTCAAATTTATAGAAATCGGTTCTCCTTCAACATGACCATGAAGCCATCAGATTACTGTCAAACCCAAAAGGTTTACAGAGGTCCTTTAGGGCAGTGCTACTCAAAGTGTGGTACGCATACCGGTGGGTATGCGAGCCATCGTCTGCCGGTACTTGGAGTGTTTCCAGAAAAGAAAGAGACAGTAGTGATATTCAACGCCACGGGAGACTGCCGGTCCCTGGCACATTGGAAAAAAAAACTGCCGGTCCGCCACATCAGATAGTTTGAGAATCACTGCTTTAGGGAATAAACCCTGCCAGCCTTACCCTGTCTGGCCCGGATATGACTTCAGACCCATATGATTGACTTAACCTTCAAGCCAGTTACCCAGTGATGCACTGAATTGTACCAAACCTCATCATCTTCCCACTTCCCGAGAATGAATTTAAAAATAAAATTTGCCATCAGCAGTTTAAGGATGCTGTATTTAAAGAGCATTATTTAGAGTTTGAAATCTTGGCGGTCATAGCAAACATGCTTCATTGGGTTTGTTAGTATTACCTCACCTCCTCTCCTGAACAAAAATGTATCATTATTGTTAGGATATTGTTTGTCTGTCTTATGCTCCCTTTTAATGCCCATCCTGCTGCCTGTCCTGATCTACGTTCTTCAGATTAGCTGCTACAAAGTTACTGCACCCTTTGGGATTTCTGTTTAAATTGTAGTCTTTGGACACTGGAAACCCCCTCTGTTCTGATGGGCTGGTCCACAGACATCCCCTAAAAGTTCTGTGGCAGAATCTGTGATGTTGTTTGATCGATTTGGCAAGCAGCCAATTTGTGTCTGTGGACTTTTCAGCATTCTCCTATCGCAGCCTGTGGTTGGTGAAGCCAGTCAGAAACTATCAAGAAAGAAGGCCGGTCTTCTGGAGAGTGCCATATTTTGTTCAGTTCTGTTAAGTATTCAGCAGGTAAGTTCCCTGGATTCTCTCTCTCTCTCTCCTTTCTCTCGCTCTCTGCTGGATGATTGTAAGAGGCATTCTAGCCAAATCTGTGAAGACGTCCTTGTTTAAAGGAGCACAGACAATCTTCAGAACTTGGAAAGAGAATGTGGGTGTGAAAGTGCAAGTTTTCCCAAAGGTCAGTAACCTTTGAACTGTGCGCGCAGGTGCTAGGAAGAGTGAAGAATTGAAGTTTAAGGTGGGAGCATTTGTGATAAAACTGCCAGAGTCTTGTACAGGAATCAGGCAAGTAAAAACTGCTGAACTTCAGGATGAGAGCTGTATCATTCTCACAGGGAGGCAAAAGCTCCATCTGGTGGTAGAAAGACAGAAGTGCACCGACCTGAGCATCCTGAATGCAGCACCATCTGGTGGCCAGCAGCAATAACAACACTGGTTGGAACATCCCGGACTTAGCTCCACCTGGTGGCTGAAGAGCAGAATCACCCTGACCTGGAATTCTTAGGTGAAATATTATCTGGTGGTTGAAGGACAGAATTGCGTCAACCTGAATTTCTCGAGTAAATCTATTACCCAGAGGTTGCAACCACAGTAGTGAAGACTCATATCAGACCTACCCCTTTAATCCCTGTTTTTTAAATTCCTCGCCAACCCTTAGTTTGTGTCTGTTTGTGTGTGTCTGGGTAGAGGGTGGGACTGGATCTTGGGATTAGATAGTCTGATAGATGATTATCCTGCTGTTCCCTAATATGTTCAACTTTTCTTATTTTTAATTAATGAACAGTTTGTTAATGTTTTATTTATTAATCTGTGGTCTGTAACTCATTAGAGCAGTCAAGGGTTAAATATACTCGAAAACGCAAATTATTGTTTAATTCACTTATGTTGGGACCACGGAGTCTGTGGAGCTGGAATTGACCGTGCACTTGCCCAGGGTGTTGTAACATAAATTGGGGCTCGTCCAGGATTGGAAATGTTCAACGGCGAATTTGGAGGTACAGAGTAAATTACAAAGAGACTCCAGGTTTATAGTAATATAACAATATCACTATGGAAGCTGCCAAGAAATTTCTCCAGGTGGAGACATATCTCTGGTATTTTGGGAGGAGCATTGCAAAGACCCGGTCATCGAATTGGCAAGGGAATTGAAACTGATTGTACCAACTAAAACTAAGAAGGCGGAGGTAATTTACACAATTGCTCAACATTTAAACTTGAAGGCAATGCAGCTGATGCTGGATCCACAGTCAGTAGACTCGGCTAAGATCCAGTTACAGATGAAACAATTAGAAATGCAGCAAAAGGGCAGCACGGTGGCACGGTGGTTAGCATTGCTGTCTACGGCGCTGAGGACCCGGGTTCGAATCCTGGCCCTGGGTCACTGTCCGTGTGGAGTTTTCACATTCTCCCCGTGTCTGCGTGGGTTCCGCCCCCACAACCCAAAGATGTGCAGTGTAGGTGGATTTGCCACGCTAAATTGCCCCTTAATTGGAAAAAAATAATTGGGTACTCTAAATTTAAAAAAAAAGAAATGCAGCAAAAACAGAGAGAAATGGAAATGGAAATGAAGAGAGATGAAAGAGAGAGAGCAAAAAGAAAAATAAATGGAGATGGAAATGAGGAAGTTAGAATTAGATAGAGACTTCCAGCTTGAGATACTGGAAAGGGGTGGGAAGCTTCCAGAATGTGAAGGGGAGCCTAGTCCTAGAACAGAACATAGTGTGGTGATATGTTTAAGTTTATACAGGCTCTCCCAAAATTTGAAAAGAAAGATGCAGAAACGTCCTTTAGGGCTTTCGAGAAACTAGCTACCCAATTGGAGTGGCCAAAAGAGAAGTGAATATTACCTCTGCAGAGTAAATTGACAGGGAGGGCACAGGAAGCAACTGCCAGGACAGACTTATGCAGAATTTGAGAGGGTTAAACAGAACAATTTTAACAGACGAGCTTTGGGAGTTGCAAATTCCTGTGAGGCTCTGAAAGAAGTCCTTCTTTTAGAGGAGTTTAAGAATTCATTACCTTCCATAATAAGAACCCATGTTGAAGACCAGAGGGCACAAACTGTTAGGCAAGCAGCAATTATTGCTGACGATTATGAGCAAATCCATAAATTTAAACCTTTGTTCCATCACCCCCATAATTTTGAAAAAGGAGAGGAAGTGTGAGAGTGAGAGGACAGTGGGTAGCCAAAGTAAATAATGGATAGCTGGGAAGGCTCTGAGATCTCTGCCTCAGTCCACAAAGGGAGGTACTGAGGGTGGAAGTAAGTCTTGGAAGTTTAAATGTTACCATTGTAACAAGGTGGGACATGTTCGTTCAGCCTCTTGGAAGTTGAAAGGAAGGCCCATGGGAGTTGTGGGGGTTTGGAAGGAGGATTCTGAGAAGGGATCAAAGGTCGAGAATGCTCCAGTGCAGCTGGTAACATTATCTACACTCAGGAGACCAAAGGTGAACACTGCTGTGGGAGCAGGTGTAGAGAATAAGGTAGATGAAAAATATACGGGTTTTGTGTCGAAGGGGAAAGTCATCCCATTTTCCTCGACAGATGAGACAAACTCATAACGATTTTAAAGGTAACAGGGGCCATTCAAACCCTTGTGCTGCAGAAGGATTTTGGTCTTTCCTCCAGAGAGCTCAGTGAAAGCTGAGATATTTGTGAATGGGATGGTGGAAGTTGTATCCCAGTTCCATTGTAGAAAGTGTAGTTGGAGTGTAATTTTGGGTCAGGTCCAGTAGTTGTTGGAGTGGTTAAAGAATTCCCAGTGGAAGGAATAGATTTAGTTCTGGGGAATGATTTAGTGGGAGTGAAGGTTGTAGCTTCACTCATGGTTACAGAGTTATGGAGAGTCCAAAGGAAGTACTGTAGTTAGCCTCTGAATTGCCGACTGAAGGACATGCAGGAGCTAGGAAAACCCATTGGGCAGTAGAGAACTTAGAGAAAAAGATGTTGACAGCTGTTGAGCATGTTTCAAGTGACCATGGTAGTGAACCAGGTCGCAAGCATTTTCAGACTGATGGTGACTGTACGGCTGAGGAATTAGACAAGAATCTTGACTTTGACTTTTGTTCTGATGGGTGGCACGGTGGCGCAGTGGTTAGCACTGCTGCGTCACGGCGCTGAGGACTCGGGTCACTGTTCGTGTGGAGTTCACACATTCTCCCCGAGTCTGCCTGGGTCTCACCCCCAAAACCCCAAAAAAAGATGTGCAGGGAAGTGAATTGGCCACACTAAATTGTCCCTTAATTGGAAAAAAAATTATTGGGTAAATTTATTTAAAAAAACTTCCGTTCCGATTATGAGGTGCTGGTAAAGAGTTTTTGCAAGAATGTTGGTAAGGAGGTGGAGTCAGATGAAAGTTTTGACTTCGACTTAGGTCCTGGTTATGAAGTGATGGTGAATAGTTTTTGTAAGAGCGATAGTAAGGAGGGAGAGTCAGACGACAGTCTTGACTTTGATCTTGGGACTAACGATGATGCGGTGATAAACAGTTGCCTACTAGACTCGTCACCAATTGAACTTCAATCACTGGCGAGCAATTCTTCCAGAGCTAGTCAAGGAATTAGTAACCTGGAGGAGGTAGGTGAAGTGGACTTGCCAAAAGGTAACCATGATGTGGAGATGCTGGCGTTGGACTGGGGTGAGCACAGTAAGACATCTTACAACACCAGGTTAAAGTCCAACAGATTTGTTTCAAATCACTAGCTTTCGGAGCATAGCTCCTTCCTCACCTAATGAAGGAGCTGAGCTCCGAAAGCTAATGATTCGAAACAAACCTGTTGGACTTGAACCTGGTGTTGTAAGACTTCTTACTGTGCCAAAAGGTAGGTTGTTACCACTTCTTGAGATAAACCCATTGCCACTCCCTTCAGGTGCAAGTCGTTCCCAGAGCAGGCTTGCCCTGAAGGAAAGTATACCTGACTGCACAGCATCATTTAGTCAGAACGAGGACTGTAATGACTGGGGAGTGATACCAAACAAGCAGCTGGTCGACCCACATCCTTTTGAAAGGTGACAGTATCTTTTCGAGGTAGCAAATGTTGATAGCCAGGAAGGTGAATTGGTTGGCCATCAACCCTTTTTCGGAGTTAAGGGAAAGGTGGTTAGCGAATCCTGCAGCGGGTCTGCAGTCATGGAGTCCACGCAAACCCGAACTGTTCACAGAGAGAGTGACATCCCATACTCTTATTCTGAAAGTGGGGATGCAGGTGGTGGTTACGAAAACTCCGATGGGGAGGCAAAAGTTGCCACTGCAGGAATAGTGCCTGTTGAGTCAATTAACTTTGAGAGGTCTGACTCCTCAGTAGCTTTTGTTGCCAAAGGTGGCCTGGTGAAGGCCACAAGAGAATGTAAGGCCACTGGGGTTGGAAAGAATCTATTGGCTATCAGTTAACCAATTACTTCATTCAGCATTGACAACCCTACTGGTGGTGTAGTTGTAGGAAACCCTCAAAGTTTGTACAGAATTTCAACAGTCAGGAGGGCTCGTTAGCATTACCTGTGAGACAGCAAGAGACAGGTCTAGAGCAGGTGCCAAAGGAATGTAGATGAAGGTGTAGGGAAGCACCAATGGGCATTCCGTTAACTACCAAAGCCACCTCCATCTTTGCTACAACTGAGGTAAAAAACTGAGGAGCGTTGCATAGTGGACATATTGCAGGAACACACAACCCTGTTGTGGTCCATGGAATGCCGAGGAGAGTCTGGGAAGTTGACGGCCATGTTGGAGGATGAATCGGCGTTGGCCGAACTGTTGACTACTTGCGTTTACAGAGACATTAAAAAACACAGGATGCAAGAGTTTTTTTGTCAGAGTCATCATTGCAATTTTGTAAATATTTTGTAAGTATTTCTTGTGGACAATAATGTGAGTGCAGGTATTTGTTATTGTGTGTGTTAAAAGTCAAAGTTGCATTAATGCCTCCTTTGGGGGGAGATATGTTTCATTCCTTTAGGGGGAGAAGTATTTTAGGACATAGTCTGTCTGTGCTGTGTTCCCTTTTAATGCCCATCCTGCTGCCTGTCCTGATCTACATTCTTCGGGTTGGCTGCTACAAAGTTACTGCACTCTTTCGGATTTCTGTTTAAATTGTAGTCTTTGGACACTGGAAAACCCTCCTGTTCTGATGGGCTGGTCCACAAACATCCCCTTTTGGTTCTGTGGCAGAATCTGTGATATTGTTTGATCGACTAGGCAAGCAGCCAATTGGTGTATGTGGACTTTTCAGCCTTCTCCTATCGCAGCCTGTGGTAGGTGATGCCAGTCAGAAACTTTCAGGAATGAAGGCGGGTCTTCTGGAGAGTGACATCTTTTGTTCAGTTCTATTCAGCAGCCAGTGAGTAAGAACCCTGGAGTCTCTCTCTCTTTCTCTCTGCTGGATGATTTTAAGAGGCATTCTAGCCAAATCTGTGAAGATATTCTTGTTTAAAGGAGCACAGACAACAATTAGAACTGGGACCTGTCTTGTGTGTGTCTGGGTAGCGGGTCAGACGGGACCTTGGATTAGGTAGTCTGGTAGACGATTATCCTGTTATTTCCTCATATGTTCATCTTTTCTTCTTTTAATTAATTAACAGTTTGTTAATGTTTTACTTATAAATCTGGTGCCTGTAACTCATTGGAGCAGTCAAGGGATAATATCTTCAGTAAATGTGAATTATTGGTTAATTCAATTATGTTGGAACTCCGGGTCTGTGGGGCTGGAGTTGACCGCACACTCCCTTCCTAAGTGGTTGCACTCTCCCTTCTGGATCAGAAGGTGGTTTGATAAGATTCCCTTCTACACTGACCTCTGATGAGTTTCACATGAGGAATTAATAGGCATGCATATTGTTACAATTATTATTATTATTGTCTTCAGTGCCATACAACATTGTGGCTCAGTGGGTAAGACTCGTACCTCTGAATCAAAGGGTTAAAGTCCCGATCTGGAGACTTGAGCATATAATCCTGCCTGAAACATCAGTGCAGTAATAAGGGAATGCTGCACTGTTGTCTTTCAGGTCAAATGTTAAACTGAGGCCTTGGCCAATCCAACAATGAGATTTCAAAGATCTCTTGGCAACCATTTTTGGGGAAGAGCAGGATAGTTCTCCTTGGTGTCCTGGCCAACATGACTAAAACAAGTCATCTGATCATTTGTATCATTGCTACGCATAAACTGACGACCAAATTTCCGCCATTCCAACAGTTACAACAAGCTGGATTCTCCGGTCCCCCAGCCGCGTATTTCTCAGCGGCGCGTTATTCGCTGGTGGTGGGATTAACTCCTCCCACCGCTTGTCAATGGGATTTCCCATTGACGTCACCCCACGACACTGGGAATCCATTAGGAAACGAGAATCCCAATGGCCAGAGAATTAGGCCAACGTTTCAAAAGGACTTTATTGGTTGCACAGTTCTTTAGAAATACCGAGCCCATGAAATTTGCTACGTGAATGCAAATCTTTCTTTCTTACGGTAGTAGATTTAACCCACCAACTCCATGTTGGTGCTGAGGTCACTTGCCTCTACATGGGTTCATGCTGTACTTAAAATGACTGTTGCTTAACCCTCCAGTACAACAATGACTACACTTCAAGAGCACCCTAGTGGCTGAAGAGGACAGTGACCCGGGGCCGGATTGAACCCGGGTCCTCGGTGCCATGAGGCAGCAGGGCTAACCACTGCGCCACCGTACCGCCAAAGTTCCACTATCCTGACATTTCATGTTTCACCCACTAAAACAATGAAATAAAAAGGTATCACAATAGAACGAAGATATAAAACTGATGAAGCATTTACACCTAACGCATTAGCTGTGTTTAATATTTCTAGCCGCTGTCTGCTCTGCTGTATATTCTGGGATTGTTCTGGGATTGTCCTTGGGCAGAAAGATTGTTGACACAGTGTATTGGAAACAGTCTTTGCGGTTTGTGTGAATGGCTATCTTGGCCAGGATTCTCCGAGTCGGCGCGGGCTCGGAGAATCGGCGTTCATGCCAAGACGGCCTGCGATGCTGGTCTGATGCCGGGACGCGAACCTCCGGCGACCGGAGAATCACCGCCAGTCGCGCATGCGCGGTTGACACGGTGGCAGTCAGGGCCGTTGAAAGAGGCCCGCATGGTGCTTCTGCAACGGCAACTGGCCGAGTTCCCGCCGGCGTGGTTCTAACATGGTTCCACCCGGTGGGCACTCGGAGTCGCGGCTGCGGTGGCCGCCTTGCTGGGGGGCAGGGGATCCGTCACTGGGGTGTCTCCAGGATAGCCAGGATCGTGATTGGGGGCCACCGATTGGCGGTCGAACGCTGTCTGGGGGGACCTATTTCTTCGGCACCAGCCCGCTGTGTGTGTCCGCCATGTTGCGTGGGGCCGCTGCTTTGAAGAATCCCGGCCCCCGTGTTTTGGCATTGTGGGGTGGGAGGGGGAGGGGGGTACTTGTTTCTGTCAATTCCCACCAGTCCGTTCCATATTTTATAGAGCACGGTCAGTCTATTTCTCTCTCTCTTTTGTTGTAGTCATTCCCCTTCCAAATCTTCGGTCCAAGATGTGACACCAATGTATTTCCCACAGTGATTGGTGAGGAATCATACAGCTGACTTTGGATCGCTTCAATCTTATTGGTTTCTCTCACCACATAAGGATCTCACACACAATTTGCATATCCCAGGATTGGACAAAAAATGTTTGGTAAACTGTAACTCTGATATTTTTGTTTCAATACCCAAGTTTTCTCCTCAGAAATCCTTGAGCCTTGTTTGCTTTGGATCGTATCTGCTGGATGTGGAATCTCCATTGAAGATTGTTTTTAATCCCAGGGCTAGTTGTGTATTGTTGTAACTTGAGACCAGAAAGCAGGTAGTTGAATGTGTTGTTTTAAGGAAGGAATTTTATGTCAATAAATAACAAAGTTTAACAATAATAGTAACGCTGCACAACAGTCATGATGGTAATAACTATGAAAACAGGATCAGTAGTAAAACAGATCTTGTTCACAGGTAACCTCTTGCAGGTTGAAAATGTCCATCCAAAGCTCGCACATGCTCAGAACCCTCAACACACACCAGTAAAACAATTACATCGGAGAAAGGCTTATAAGAACACGCTATACTCAAAATGACACTGCGATGTTTAATGGCTTGGAGAGTGATGTACCATCAATTGGACGCGAGCCACGATGAAGATCCAAACTGTGGCTTTAATCAGCTAGTTGTTAGCCCGGTGGTCGACTACAGAGAAAGGCCGACCACCGGGAACTCTGGGTACTTATACCCCGGCTCGGAGGCGGGGTCTACTTGCCTCTCGATCAATTGGTGAGCAGTCACATGACTAGTCCCAGCCAATCAGACGAGAGGCACATGACCAGCCAGAGCCAATGGGAAACCAATGCTCTGCACCAATGGCAGTGCTCCCATTCATACCACCACAGAGAGTTTGATGACAGAACTTAAAACTATCTGTTAGTGGATCCCTATTGTCGGTGCTGCAAATGACATTGCATTTTTCTTGGCATTGGATACCAGCTCCCATTGGTCCTGCCAACTTTGCAATTCCAGATTATCTTACAGTCAATTGAATCAACCTCAACCAGATCACTCCCTGCAGCAGACACAAAACTGAACCAAGCATGAGAAAGCTTCAAAAACACAGACCTGCACCAAGCCAAATAATCCAGCAACTAGCCCATTTGGAGTGGCCTGTGGCTCTGTTAGTGTAGGGGATTCTATAGTTGACAGTTGTCATAATATACCTCCATGTATATGGTGGAGTGCAGACGGGCAGTGATTGACACACAGGATGACCAGTGAGCACACAGAACACAGCAGCCAATCACCAGACAGGACACGACCACTATAAAGCCAGAGGGCACCAGTTTTCCCGCTCTCTTGGGATCCAGCCTCTGAGACAGTCAGAGCCCGTGAGCAGCAGCTAGTACAAACACCATGTGGTAGTCAGTTAGTCTGGTCAGGCTAGCCTCAGGTCTCCAGTCAAGTCAGCATAGTGTCAACCCACAGTTAAGCATGTAATATAGTTAGATGTTAAATAAAATCGTGTTGCATCTCATCAAGTGTTGGAAGCCTGTCTCTGTCTACACTGCATCAAACGCAGTCCACATAGACCCAGCTTACCAAACACATCAACAGTGAAGGAAGAATTGAACAAATGGAATAGTTGAGAAGCTATTGGACTTCTTCTTCATTCACATGGTTTTATGTACACTTTTTTTAATTGTACGCTGGTTTTATGAAAATTGCTTGTGCAATGTTACAAAATGTTACTGTACCATAAAGGGTGCTGTGTCTAAATGAATGAAAATTTAACTGGGAGAAAACAAAAGCAAAGCATCATTAACACTATCAGGAATAGTTTGTCCTGGTGTCTTAATTTAGTTCATCAGCATTAAGGAATATTCATTGAATCAGGAATGGCTCACAAACTAAGAATTGGTCGGAAATACCTCTATAAGTTGGATTTTTCTCACTTTTGTCAGTTATTCTGTTGTCTGGACTTTTTGGACTTTCTTTGCTTGTTAAATTGGACATTCTGAATTCTCCCTCTGTGTACCCAAACAGGTGTTTGAATGTGGGACTCGGGGATTTTCACAGTGACTTCATTGCAGTGTTAACGTAAGCCTACTTGTTACAATAATAAAGATTATATATTGTATCTTCTGTGTAACACATACTTAGACACTGAAATACGAGGAGATAATGTATATTTAAATATCTCTCTCTCAACCTTTCCACACCCTGATGGTGCATAGGTCAGACTTTTGTCTGTTTCAGTAACTAATTATTCCTGGAACAGGTCGCTAGTTAGTCACCAGGAGCTTATAGCTTACATCACATTAAGCAAGTCCACACTCAGACTCGCGCACACATGCACACACACAATCACACAAACACACGTTTAAATATAGAAACCTGAAATGATACAGTCTACAAAGTGCCCCAAAGCTCTTCAGGGCCATTGAAGTAGATTGGAAGTGTGATTGAAGTTGTAATGAGTGAATAATGGCAACCAAATTGTTTTGGAATAAAATCAGTTGACCACGCCATCAGAGCTAACCCTTCTACTCTTCTTTAAAATATTATCATGGAATATCCACCTGAGAGGGAAGATGGAACCTTGGGCTTGTGTCGCATCTGGAAGACAGCACCTCTGCCAGTACAGCACTCCCTCAGTATTGCGCAGAAATGCCAGCCTGGGTTACAATTCTGATTCAAAGGTGCGAGGGCTACTTGTGAGCCAGCGCAGACATGCTAGATATAGCGGGCGTGATTACTGGCCACATCCCGCTGGAATTGGGGCGGGATGCGGCCAATACATCCCGGGAGAGGCTTCTTCCAGGATTCTGGATGGATGTTACGCCTCACAAAAGCTAACAAGATCTTGCGAGTCCTCGCGCTCTGGGGCGAAATTCTCCCCTACCCGGCGGGGTGGGGGGACCCGGCGTAGCGGAGTGGCGCCAACCACCCCGGCGTCGGGCCTCCCAAGGTGCGGAATTCTCCGCACCTTTAGGGGCTAGGCCCGCGCCGGAGTGGCTCCCGCTCCGCTGACTGGCGCCAACGGCCTTTGGCGCCATGCCGCCTGGAGTCGGGGCTGGCTGAAAGGCCTTCGCCAGTCGGCGTGAGTCCGTGCATGCGCCGGAGCGTCATCAGCCGCTGACATCACCACCGGCGCATGCGCGGTGGAGGGGGTCTCTTCTGCCTCCGCCATGGTGGAGGCCATGGCGGCGGCAGAAGTAAAAGAGTGCCCCCACGGCACAGACCCACCCGGCAATCGGTGGGCCCCGATCGCGGGCCTGGCCAACATGGGGGCACCCCCCGGGGTCCGATCGCCCCGCGCCACCCCCGCTCGCGCCGCCTGCTCCCACCGGCACAGAGGTGGTTTAAACCACGTTGGCAGGAGAGGCCTGACAGCGGCCTGAGAATCACCGCGGGGGGCCCGCCGACTGGCGGGGCGCGATTCCCCTACACTGTTTCTAAGCATTCCATTATCACTTGTGTCTTTGAGTGTGTACAGCTGTGTCTGTGATTGTGTGACACGGTGAATTTTTGTCCATGTGCCTCTCTGTGGATTGTCTGTCTGGCTGTCTGTGTCTCTTTGAGATTGTGTGCGTCACTGTATGTCTGTATCTCTGTCCGATGGTCTGTGTGATCATGTATGTCTGTGTCTCTGTGTGTGTTTGTGTCTCTACATGATTGTGTGTCTCTGTGTGATTGCCTCTCTATGTCTGTCTGTGTCTGTGTCTATGTGTGATTGTCTGTCTGTCTGTGTCTCTGTGTGATTGTGAGTGCATGTGTGGCTGTGAATGTGTGTGTCCCTGTGTTATTGTTTGTCTGTGTCTGTGTGTCTCTGAGTGATTGTGTGTGCATGTCTGTCAGTGTGTCTGTCCCTCTGTATGATTGACTGTGTCTCTGAGTGATTGTGTGCGCTTATCTGTGTGTGTGTCAGTCCCTCTGTGTGATTGACTGTGTCTCTGAGTGATTGTGTGCGTATCTGTGTGTGTGTCAGTGTGTCTGTCCCTCTGTGTGATTGTGTCTCTGAGTGATTGTGTGTGTATCTGTGTGTGTGTCTGTCCCTCTGTGTGATTGACTGTGTCTCTGAGTGATTGTGTGCACGTATCTGTGTGTGTGTGACTGTGTCTCTGTGTGATTGACTGTCTCTCTGAGTGATTGTCTGTGTGTGTCTGTGTATGTGTGACTGTGTCTCTGAGTGATTGTGTGTGTATCTGTGTGTGTGTCTGTCCCTCTGTGTGATTGACTGTGTCTCTGAGTGATTGTGTGCACGTATCTGTGTGTGTGTGTGTGTGTGTCTCTCTGTGTGATTGACTGTCTCTCTGAGTGATTGTCTGTGTGTGTCTGTGTATGTGCGACTGTGTCTCTGAGTGATTGTCTTTGTGTGTCTGTGTATGTGTGACTGTGTCTCTGAGTGATTGTCTTTGTGTGTCTGTGTATGTGTGACTGTGTCTCTGAGTGATTGTGTGCACATGTGTGTTGTAAGGGTCCTTTCTGTTGATTTCATTTTTTCCCTTTCTTTATTTTTGCTGTTCTTATTTTGATCCAAGTATGTTTAATGGACATATATCTTTAAGCCGAGAAGGGGAAGTAAGGAACTCAAAAGTTACAAAAGTGAACACTCTGTTAGCCTTGGATAGCAGAACTTTTCAGCACCGAAGGATCGGTGGGACTCTGTTCGATTGCTTAGCTGGTGGTCGATGAATTGGCCAAAAGACCGTTGGCGTGATTCTCCGCTCCCCAGGCCGGGTGGGAGAATCGCGGGAGGGCCGCTCTGGCACCCCCCACGATTCTCCCACCCCCCCCCCCCCCCCCCAAATGGCGTGTCGCGTTTTGCGATTCTCTGTGGGGGGGGGGGGGGGGGGGGGTTGCATTCGGCAGGACTGGAAGACTCATCAGGACCCGCTGCAGAATCCCGTTACTTTCATTAATAGCTCTGTATTCCTGATTAGTTTGCTCATTAAGCCACTCGGCAATCCCGATACTCAGAGTACAGACACCTGAGCTCCAGCACAGCTCAGTTACATAGAACATAGAACAGTACAGCACAGAACAGGCCCTTCTGCCCTCAATGTTGTGCCGAGCCATGATCACCCTACTCAAACCCACGTATCCACCCTATACCCGTAACCCAACAACCCCCCCCTTAACCTTACTTTTATTAGGACACTACGGGCAATTTAGCATGGCCAATCCACCTAACCCGCACATCTTTGGACTGTGGGAGGAAACCGGAGCATCCGGAGGAAACCCACGCACACAGGGGGAGGATGTGCAGACTCCACACAGACAGTGACCCAGCCGGGAATCGAACCTGGGACCCTGGAGCTGTGAAGCATTTATGCTAACCACCATGCTACCCTGCTGCCCCTAAATGGAAAGTTATCTCTTTCCATTTAAAAACTACTCCTTCCTAATGGTTTGGTGAATGTTTAAGGTTGTTCTAGTATTGGATGTGGCTTTCACTGAGGTGAAGAGAACAGGATGTGCACTTTCTTTAATCTCTTCCCAAGTCCCTGATTTTAAAGCACATTACAACCATTAGAAAAAATGCCTCAGGTGAATGGCAATTTAAAATATTTTGGCTGAACTTAAGTAAGATTTATCTTCCTGTCACTATTTTGGACACCAGACTGAATCTGTGCTCATACTCTGGGAATCAATCAATCAATCGTCTGTGGGTCTGGCAGCGTCTGTGGAGGGGGAAAATAGAGTTAATGTTTCCAGTCCCTTTGACTCTTCCTCGGAGCTCTTTATTATCCCCTCCACAGACGCTGTCAGACTTGCTGAGTTTTTCCAGCATTTTCTGTTTTTGTGTCAAATTCCAGCATCCACAGCAATTTGCTTTTAGCAAATCCTCTGTGTTTGCAACCCGGTAGATGGGAGACTGGAGTTGGTGTTGGTGTTGTAAGTACTTTCCGAAGCAAGACTGAAAAATTGATTTTGCAATTTATAACCTCAGTTGTGAAATGGTCCTTCTGCGGACTAGGTAGGTTTTGATCATTTCCTCCCCATGCCTCACTTGACGGCATAGCTCTCTTATTGAGGTGTAATCCAATAGGTGCTTTTTAATTCCAGTGTGTCACTCTGCTGAATATCATTCATGTCTGTTTCATTTAACAAAATGGCTAGAGTGCCCAGGATAATCGCAGTCACTATAAAACCCCACACATAAGAGGCAAGCAAGGATAGTGATGGGAAGCAGGGAAAAATAAAGAGTTTGTGTTTTCATTTAGTCTTGAACAACTTTAGGGTTATCAACTGTGCTTTACACCCAATGAATCACAGAATTGTCATGGCGCAGAAGGAGGCCATTTGGCCCATCGTGTCTGCACTGGCTCACCAAATGAGCACCATGGTTTAGTGCCATCCTCCTGCCTTTTCTCTGCAGACATTTTTCTACTCAAATAATCATCTAATGCCCTCTTGAGTGGCTCTATTGAACTTGAAAAGCATAGCCACTGCCGTAATGCAAGGAAGCCAGCGGCTATTTACACAGAGAAATAGATCATCTACTTTGTGTGTTGGCTGAGACATAATTATTGGCCAAGGTATCAGGGTGAATGCTCCTGCTCTCCTTTAAAGAGTGCCATGGGATCTTTTACATTACGCTCGAGAGGTTTCATCCAAAAGATGGCACTTCTGATAGCATGGCACCCTCTCAGTACCTTGCTGAAATGTCACAGCTGGACAATGACCAACCTTCGAATCTCTACCCTGGCCCCTGCTGAACTACAACTCAGGTACAGTTGCACAAGTGGAATCTAAGATCTTCCTAGTCTCTGATTCTCAGCCAATTACTTACTGGGTGAGAAAATCATTTGCAAAAAGGTTCTACAGATTGACCAGACATAAGATGCTAGAGATTCATCAAGTGTATAGAATAAGGAGGCTAGAGACTGACTGATCATATAGAACAAGGGGCTAGAGACTGACTGATCATACAGAACAAGGGGCTAGAGACTGACTGATCATGTAGAACAAGGGGCTAGAGACTGACTGATCATATAGAACAAGGGGCTAGAGACTGACTGATCATACAGAACAAGGGGCTAGAGACTGACTGATCATATAGAACAAGGGGCTAGAGACTGACTGATCACACAGAACAAGGGGCTAGAGACTGACTGATCATGTAGAACAAGGGGCTACAGACTGACTGATCATATAGAACAAGGAGCTAGAGACTGACTGATCACATAGAACAAGGAGCTAGGTACTGATTGATCATATAGAACAAGGGGCTAGAGAATGATTGATCATATAGAACAAGGGTCTAGAGACTGACTGATCATATAGAACAAGGGGCTAGATACCGACTGATCATATAGAACAAGGGGCTAGAGACTGACTGATCATGTAGAACAAGGGGCTAGAGACTGACTGATCATATAGAACAAGGGGCTAGAGACTGACTGATCATACAGAACAAGGGGCTAGAGACTGACTGATCATATAGAACAAGGGGCTAGAGACTGACTGATCACACAGAACAAGGGGCTAGAGACTGACTGATCATGTAGAACAAGGGGCTACAGACTGACTGATCATATAGAACAAGGAGCTAGAGACTGACTGATCACATAGAACAAGGAGCTAGGTACTGATTGATCATATAGAACAAGGGGCTAGAGAATGATTGATCATATAGAACAAGGGTCTAGAGACTGACTGATCATATAGAACAAGGGGCTAGATACCGACTGATCACACAGAACAAGGGGCTAGAGACTGACTGATCATACAGAACAAGGGGCTAGAGACTGACTGATCATATAGAACAAGGGGCTAGAGACTGACTGATCACACAGAACAAGGGGCTAGAGACTGACTGATCATGTAGAACAAGGGGCTACAGACTGACTGATCATATAGAACAAGGAGCTAGAGACTGACTGATCACATAGAACAAGGAGCTAGGTACTGATTGATCATATAGAACAAGGGGCTAGAGAATGATTGATCATATAGAACAAGGGTCTAGAGACTGACTGATCATATAGAACAAGGGGCTAGATACCGACTGATCATATAGAACAAGGGGCTAGAGACTGACTGATCATGTAGAACAAGGGGCTAGAGACTGACTGATCATATAGAACAAGGGGCTAGAGACTGACTGATCATACAGAACAAGGGGCTAGAGACTGACTGATCATATAGAACAAGGGGCTAGAGACTGACTGATCACACAGAACAAGGGGCTAGAGACTGACTGATCATGTAGAACAAGGGGCTACAGACTGACTGATCATATAGAACAAGGAGCTAGAGACTGACTGATCACATAGAACAAGGAGCTAGGTACTGATTGATCATATAGAACAAGGGGCTAGAGAATGATTGATCATATAGAACAAGGGTCTAGAGACTGACTGATCATATAGAACAAGGGGCTAGATACCGACTGATCATATAGAACAAGGGGCTAGAGACTGACTGATCATGTAGAAAAAGGGGCTAGAGACTGACTAACCATACAGAACAAGGGCTAGAGACTGATTGATCATATTGAACAAGGGGCTAGAGATTGACAGATCATATAGAATGGGGAGGCTAGAGACTGACTGATCATATAGAATAGGGGGTTAGAGACTGATTATATAGAACAGAGGGCTAGAGACTGACTGATCATATAGAATGGTGGGGCTGGAGAGTGCTCATATAGAACGGGGAGGTGAGGCAGCACAGCGGCACAGTGATTAGCACTGCTGCCTCACAGCACCGAGGTCCCAGGTTCGATTCTGGCTCTGGATCACTGTGTGTGGAGTTTACACATTCACCCCGTGTTTGCGTGTGTTTCGCCCCCACAACCCAAAGATGTGCAGACTAGGTGGATTGGGCACGCTAAATTGCCCCTTAATTAGAAAAAATGAATTGGGTACTCTAAATTTTTTAAAAACATAGAACAGGTAGGAGAGAGACTGACTGATCATATAGAACAAGGAGCTAAATATTGGCTGATTATATAGCATAGGTGTTAGAGATCAACTGATCATATAGAACAAGTGGGCTCAATAGTTTAAACGACTTCTAATGAACTTCAGGTATTCATAACCCAAATCATTACTAATTTCAGCTACAGGTAACATGAAACGTTGGGCTGAAAATGTATACTTTTTGTACTCTTCATACGATTTGAATAAATGATAAGGACAGGATTTGAGCTCTTCCTGAATTGTTTGTGTTCAGATCATCGTAACTGTGAAGGTCCCATGAAGCTTGAAGCTGCAAATGAACAGCATTTCTTCTCTAGGGTTATCTCAGCTTGTAGTTCTGCACACAATCCTGTCCAGAACACACTGTCCCTTAGGACAAAGTCTCAAGAGAAATAGGATAACTCTGATTATATAAGACAGAAATGGCTACCTCCAACTTCTGCTTATCCTTCAAATCACCCCTTCTCAAGTTAGCATTCTAAAACAAAGATCAAAAATAAATTACCTTTTTAAAAAATCAGTTCTAATAAAATAATCATGTTAACTTCACACTTTACATTCCCAATTTAAGATAGTGTACGTTAACTTACCTTGTACATACATTCCTGTTTTTTCAGTCTCAAAGATCCAACATTCTGAGCTTCTTCTGGTAAACTTGAGTAATTCTATAATCCCATCTGTGGACATTCAATGTGAGGAAGGGTTGTAATGTAGCCGGACCCTGCTGATGTCAGGATATTCCTCCTTGCAGTTTGGAAAGGTGTGTGTGTGCGCGTGTACACAGAGGTTGTGCACATTGGTAAAGACTTGCTGTGGTTCTGATTAATATCCTGTTGTCAGTCGGGTGTCCCGACAGACAGCAATAACATACCTGATCTCACTTCAAACACTCTCCGCCTCCACCTCCACACCCCCCCCCCCCCTCCCCCCTCCCCTCCCCAGGGCAGAGCTTCTCTCTGAGTCACACTGGAGTTGGAGGAAGAAGTCAAACTTGGGAGTCTGCTGCACAGTACAGCGTTCAAAACAAAAAAGTTTCGGCAGGCAAGCAACAAAACGACAGAGAGTTGGACAAAGAGGCAGATGGAGAAATAACTCACACAAAATAGCCAGGAGGAGAAGCAAATAAACAGAATCGAGATAGGGGTTGATACAAAATAGAGAAGTGGATGGGCGGACAGTTTGGAAGGACAATGGGCCTCATCCTCAAAAGAGAAGGTGTTGAGAACAGAATCATTGTACATATAAAATTAACATGCGGGGAAGAAGGCAAAATTGGTAAGTAAGCCCATCAAAGCTTTTTAAAAATAAATTTAGAGTGCCCAATTCTCTTTTGTTCCAGTTAAGGGGCAATTTAGCGTGGCCAATCCACCTACCCTGCACATCTTTGGGTTGTGGGGGTGAAACACACGCAGACAAGGGGAGAATGTGCAAACTCCAAACGGACAGTGACCCGGGGCCGCAATTTGAACCTGGGACCTCGGTGCTGTGAGGCAGCAGTGCTAACCATTGCGCAACTTGATTTTTAAAAACGAATTGCACTGTAATAGCTTGCACATCAATCCTTTTCATATACATTCCTTTTGAAAGTTCTGATGCAATCTGCTTTCGCCACCCTTTCAGACAATCCAATCCTGAACCTAGAAACTCAGTGTGAAAAGAATTATCCCCATTGGCCCGCTAGATGTTCTGCCAGTTATTTGAACTTTTAATTTTAATGAGCTTTACTTACTCATTTTCTGGAGCAAATAGTTTCCCCACTATCCAGTTTTTCAATTTTGTGCACAGACGTAGATGTCACTGGCCATTTATTAATTGCCCTCGAGAAGGTGGTGCTGTGCTACCTTCTTGAACTGCTATAAACAGTAGTTTGGTACGTCTGAGTGGCTTGCTGGACCATTTCAGAGGGCAACGACATTGCTGTGGTTTTGGAGTCACAGGGAGGCCAGACTGGTTAAGGACAATAGATTTTGTTGCCAAAGGACATGAGTGAATCTGGTTGGGCTTTTTAGTATAATCCAGTAGTTTCATGGTCATACTGATACTAGTGTTTTATTCCAGACTAAATAAACAGAATTTAAATCCCCCAGCTGCTGCAGTGGGTTTGAACTCATCCCTGGGTGTTCAGCCCAGGTCCCTGGGTTACTACAGTCCAATGACAGAACTGCATGCTAGCATTCTCAATATTGTAACAACTGCTTGGGCAGAACAGTGAGAATAATGGTGCCTTTGCAAGCCACTGGCAATGCTGCCTCGACGTTACAACATGACTTTAGGTGTTCTTAATGCAGATGGCAACTGCTGTGCAAATGTGGACCTTCAACAGAGACCATTTGTCCTAAAATTGTATGGCTGGTGCTGATTCAGGTCTTGTGTTGACTAGGAGGCAAAAATCCAATTCATTCTCAGAGAAATACTATTGATAAATATCTCAGAAAATGGAAAAAGGTTCAATAAAAAATTGCATTGTACTAAATGGTATTGTAAACACAACAAAATAAAGGGCAAATATTTTCCATTAGAAACTCCACATTTGTGTTCAAGTAAAAAGAGAGCAAGACCCACAGAATTGCACAAGGTGGACTTCTGGTGGCAGCTATGAAGGAGTAGGTCACACATTTGGTGGCTCCCGTTCGGGTCGGAACTTTGGACCTTTATCCCCAATTTTTTTTGTCAGATCTGAAGTGGAAAATTGATGTTGGATGCAATTGTGAAGAGGAATCATATGTCAGTGCATGGAGAGGCGGACCAGGAGTACTCGTAAAGGAAGAAATAGTTGAACGGAGAAGGTTTGGGCTGAGGCTGCAACGGGAGAAAGCATAGCGGAGGACCAGAGTTCTGCCTTGACGACCCAGCGGTCGACGGAGCAGTTGATGCAGTTTATACAGGAGGGCTTCGCCAAGCAGAAACAGGACTGCTTGGACCCCATTAAGGAGTCAATTGCACAGATGGAACTCAAACTGGATGCTCAAGATCGGGCGATCCAGAAAGTGGAGAAGGCACTGACTGATCAGGAGGAGTACCAAGCAGCAGTGGAGTTGGAGGTGGGGATGCTGAGAGAACAACAGAAAAGGCTCCAGGAGAAGGTGGAGGATCTAGAGAATAGGTCCCGCTGGCAGAACCTGAGAATCGTGGGTCTCCCGGAGGGATCCAAAAGAACGGATGCAGGGGCATACATAGCGGCTATGTTTTTTTTGAGAAGTTACTGGGGGACCCTTGGAGGTGACAGGGCGCACAGAGTGCTAGTGAGGAAGCCTCATGTGGGTGACACCCCCCCCTGCCCCCTCCCTCTGCCCCCCCCCCCCGCCCCCCCGAGAGCAATGGTGGTGAGAGTCCACAGGTACCTGGACAAGGAGTACATTCTACATTGGGCCAGGCAGACACGGAGCTGTAAATGGGAGAACAGTGTACGGAGTATATATCAGGATCTGAGTGTGGACGTAGCCAGGAGAAGAGCAAGTTTCAACCAGATAAAATTTACCCTTTTTAAGAAGAAGGACTACTGTATCCGGCCCGTCTTTGGGTTATGCACAAAGAGCAATATTTCTACTTCGAGACGCCCGAGGAAGCGATGGACTTCGCGAGAAGGAAAGGGCTGGTATTGGACTGAGGTATTTGGACTGAACTTGGCTGCAGTGCTCATATGGTTTTTATTTTTTCCTTTTTTCTCTTCAGTTATAAAAAAAAAAGAAAAGTTTTGGTCTTTGGATGTTACTTGTAATATTGTTTGTATTGAACTGGAGTCTGCTTGAATTAAAATTTGCATTTGCACTGATGGGGGATGGAGGTGTGAATATTAGATGCATGAAGTTTGGTCTTTTTTTTGATTTTCCTTGTGTGCTTCCTTTGGGCAATTGGGTGGGATTGTTTATGTTTGCATATGTGTCCCCGAGCCCGGGGGGGGGGGGGGGGGGGGGGGGATGAGGAGGGAACAATAGGTGGGAAAATGTCTGGCGCCATGGGCAGGGGTCACCAAGCTAGCTGGGCGGGCTAGCTCACGGAAGCGCAGTGGGGGGTGAGCAGATGGTATGCTTGTTGGAGGGGGCTGTGTGTATAGTGCTGTTACTAGGGGGGGGAAGGGGGGAAATGTTCTGCTGAAGGGGAGGGGCTTTTGCTGTGGACAATAGGGAGGTCTGGGACGGAGGCTGCCTGGGGGCGGGCCTGCGGGTGCATGGGGCTCGGGCTGGAGACTGGCCCAAGAAAGGGGATGGCTGATCGGCGGGAGGGGGGGGGGGTGCGAGAAGCACCCCAACCAGGCTGATCACATGGAATGTAAGTGGGCAGAATTGGCCGGTTAAGAGGGCACCCGTGTTTGTGTATTTGAGGGGACTGAAGGCGGACGTGGCAATGTTGCAGGAGACGCACCTTAAGAGCAATTGACCAGGTCAGACTGAGGAAGGGATGGGTCAGACAGGTTTTCCACTCGGGGCTGGACTCTAAGACTAGAGGGGTCGCGATCCTGATTAATAAACGAGTGTCATTCGAAGTGGGAACATTAGTTGCGGATGTGGGGGGTTGGTACACAATGGTCACTGGACAGCTGGAGGGCCTGCCGGTGGTACTCGTCAATGTGTACGTGCCAAATTGGGATGATGTGGAGTTCGTAAGGAGGATGTTGGGGAAGTTCCCACACCTGAATTCGCAAAAGCTGGTTATGGGGG
Organism: Scyliorhinus canicula; assembly: GCF_902713615.1. Lineage (NCBI taxonomy): Eukaryota > Metazoa > Chordata > Chondrichthyes > Carcharhiniformes > Scyliorhinidae > Scyliorhinus > Scyliorhinus canicula. Next base: position 89,019,460 of record NC_052160.1, read on the forward strand.
TGGGGGAGGGGGGGAAACGTCAACACAGTCATTAACCCAGGGCGAGACCGATCTAGCTCAAGGACAGGCAGGGTGCCTGCAATGGTAAAGGAGCTAAAGGGGTTTATGGAGCAGATGGGAGTGGTGGACCCAAGGAGATTTGTGCGGCCGAGAGTGAAGGAGTTTTCATCAACTCGCACGTGCATAAAGTGCACTCCCGGATTGACTTTTTTATCCTGAACAGGGCTTTACTGAAGGGGGTAGTGGACACTGAGTATTCAGCGATCACAATCTCGTATCATGCCCCACCCTGGCTTGACCTACAGGTGAGCAAGGAGAGTGGCCAACGCCCGCACTGGAGACAACATGGGACTTTTAGCGGATGAGGAGGTGTGTGGGATGTATCTAGAACTATCTGGAAGTCAACACGGGTGAGGTTTCAGCTGCGGTGGTCTGGGAGGCGCTGAAGGTTAGAGGGGAGCTGATATCGATACGGGCCCACAGGGAGAAGGCAGACAGAGCAGAGATGGACTGACTGATAAAGGAACTACTACAGGTTGGACAGGAGGTATAGAACATAGAACACTACAGCGCAGTACGGGCCCTTCGGCCCTCGATGTTGCGCCGACCTGTGAAACCATCTGAAGCCTATCTGACCTACACTATTCCATTTTCATCCATATGTCTATCCAGTGACCACTTAAATGCCCTTAAAGTTGGCGAGTCTACTACTGTTGCAGGCAGGGCGTTCCACACCCCTACTACTCTCTGAGTAAAGAAACTGCCTCTGACATCTGTCCTATATCTATCACCCCTCAATTTAAAGCTATGTCCCCTCGTGTTGGTCATCACCATCCGAGGAAAAAGACTCTCACTGTCCACCCTATCTAACCCTCTATCTTATATGTCTCTATTAAGTCACCTCTCAGCCTTCTCCTCTCTAACGAAAACAACCTCAAGTCCCTGAGCCTTTCCTCGTAAGACCTTCCCTCCATACCAGGCAACATCCTAGTAAATCTCCTCTGAGCCCTTTCCAAAGCTTCCACATCCTTCCTATAATGCGGTGAACAGAACTGCACGCAGTACTCCAGGTGCGGCCGCACCAGAGTTATGTACAGCTGCAGCATAACCTTGTGGCCCGAAACTCAATCCCCCTGCTGATAAAGGCTAGCACACCATATGACTTCTTAACAGCCCTATTAACCTGTGTGGCAACTTTCAGGGATTTATGTACCCGGATGCCGAGATCTCTCTGTTCATCTACACTACCAAGAATCTTGCCATTAGCCCAGTACTCTGCATTCCTGTTACTCCTTCCAAAGTGAACCACCTCACACTTTTCCGCATTAAACTCCATCTGCCACCTCTCAGCCCAGCTCTGCAGCTTATCTATGTCCCTCTGTATCCTATAACATCCTTCAGCACTATCCGCAACTCCACCGACCTTCGTGTCATCTGCAAATTTACTAACCCATCCTTCTACACCCTCTTCCAGGTCATTTATAAAAATGACAAACATGCGGAGACCCCAGAGGCAGGGCTTCTAAGGGAACGCCGGAGGCTACAGGCGGAGTTTGGCTTGTTAACTACTGGGAAGGCTGTGGAGCAGCTGAGGAAGGCGAGGAGGGCGATCTATGAATATGGAGAGAAGGCCAGTAGAATGCTTGCGCAGCAACTCAGAAAGCGGGAGGCGGCCAGGGAGATTGGGAAAGTAAGTGACAGAGATGGGAACCTGGTCGGGGATGCAGCTGGGGTCAATAAGGCGTTCGACGAATTCTACAGCAGGTTGAATGAGTCGGGACCCCCAGCTGGGCCGAAGGGGATGAGGCATTCTTAGGGGGGCTGAAGTTCCCGAAGGTGGATGAAGACTTGGTAGAAGGGCTGGGGGCCTCGATCGGGTTGGAAGAGATAGCAGGTGGGCTGAAGGCCATGCAGCCGGGTAAAGCTCCGTGACCAGATGGGTACCCCAAGGAGTTTTACAAAATGTTCTCTGGGATGCTGGGTCCACTGCTAATCAGGGCATTCAATGAGGCAAAGGAGCGAGGGGGGCTGCCCCCGACAATGTCACAGGCCACAATCTCATTGATCCTGAAGCGGGATAAGGACCCGGAGTTATGCGGGTCCTACAGACGGATCTCCCTACTAAATGTAGGCGCCAAATTGTTGGCTAAGATCTTGTCTGCGTCCCGGACGTGATTAGGGAGGACCAGACGGGATTTGTTAAGGGGATGCAGCGGCCAACGTAAGAAGGAATGTTGTCATGATGCCCCCAGAGGGTAGGGACTTGGAAGTAGTGGTCACAATGGATGCAGAGAAGGCATTTGACCGGGTGGAATGGGATTATCTGTGGGAGGTATTGGGGCGGTTTGGTTGGTTTGGTTTTGTTTATTGTCACGTGTACCGAGGTACAGTGAAAAGTATTTTTCTGCAAGCAGCTCAACAGATCATTCAGTACATGGGAAGAAAAGGGAATTAAACAGAATTCAAGAAAATACATGAGAATACAAAATAGGGCAACACAATATATACAATGTACTACATAAGCATTGGCATCGGATGAAGCAGACATGGGTGTAGTGTTAATGAGGTCAGTCCATAAGAGGGTCATTTAGGAGTCTGGTGACAGTGGGGAAGAAGCTGTTTTTGAGTCTGTTCGTCCGTGTTCTCAGACTTCTGAATCTCCTGCCCGATGGAAGAAGTTGGAAAAGTGAGTAAGCCGGGTGGGAGGGATCCTTAATTATGCTGCCTGCTTTCCCCCGGCAGCGGGAGGTGTAGATGGAATCAATGGATGGGAGGCAGGTTCGTGTGATGGACTGGGCGGTATTCACGACTCTCTGAAGTTCCTTGCGGTCCTGGGCCGAGCAGTTGCCATACCAGGCTGTGATGCAGCCCGATAGGATGCTCTCTATAGTGCATCTGTAAAAGTTGGTAAGGGTTAATGTGGACATGCCGAATTTCCTTAGTTTCCTGAGGAAGTAAAGGCGCTGTTGTGCTTTCTTGGTGATAGCGTCGACATGAGTGGACCAGGATAGATTTTTAGTGATGTGCACCCCTAGGAATTTGAAACTGCTCACCATCTCTACCTTGGCTCCGTTGATGCTGACAGGGGTGTGCACAGTACTTTGCTTCCTGAAGTCTTTAGTTTTGCTGGCATTAAGGGAGAGATTGTTGTCGCTGCACCACTCCACTAGGTTCTCTATCTCCCTCCTGTATTCGGACTCGTCGTTATTCGAGATCCGGCCCACTATGGTCGTATCGTCAGCAAACTTGTAGATGGAGTTGGAACCAAGTTTTGCTATGCAGTCGTGTGTGTACAGGGAGTAGAGTAGGGGGCTAAGTACGCAGCCTTGTGGGGCACCGGTATTGAGGACTATTGTGGAGGAGGTGTTGGTGTTCATTCTTACTGACTGTGGTCTGTTGGTCAGAAAGTCAAGGATCCAGTTGCAGAGTGGAGAGCCAAGTCCTAGGTTTTGGAGCTTTGATATGACCTTGGCTGGGATTATGGTGTTGAAGGCGGAGCTGTAGTCAATAAATAGGAGTCTGATGTAGGAGTCCTTGTTTTCGAGATGCTCTAGGGATGAGTGTAGAGTGTGGATTTGGGCGGGGCTTCATTGACTGGGTCAGGCTGCTGTTTAGGCGCCCTAGGCAAGCGTTCGATGAACAGGCTGACATCGGGCTATTTTAGCTGCACCGGGGAGAGGCAGGGATGTGCCCTCTCCCCGCTGTTGTTCGCACTGGCCATAGAACCGCTGGCAATTGTGTTGAGAGCCTCAAAGGGCTGGAAGGGACTGGTCTGGGAGGGGGGGGGGGGGGGGGGGCGTGGAGGAACACAGAGTCTCTCTATACACGGATGATCTGCTCCTATATGTGTCGGACCCATTGGAAGGGATGGGAGAAATTATGAGGATTCTGGGGGATTTCGGCCGGTTTTCGGGTTATAAATTGAACAGGGAAAAGTGAGATGTTCGCGATCCAGGCAAGGGCGCAGGAGAGGTGATTGGGGGAGCTGCCATTTAGAGTGATAGGGGGAAGCTTTCGGTACCTAGGCATCCAGGTGGCGCGGGAATGGGAACAGCTGCACAAGCTTAATCTGGGCCGACTAGTAGACCAAATGAAGGAGGATTTTCGAAGGTGGGACGTGCTCCTGTCACTGGCTGGGAGGGTACAGACAGTGAAAATGACGGGTTCCCCCGAGATTCCTGTTTGTGTTTCAGTGTCTCCCCATTTTCATTCTTCGGTCCTTTTTTTAATGGGTCAACAAGGTGATCTTGGACTTTGTATGGGCGGGTTAAAAGGGAATGTTGGAACACAGCCGGGAGGAGGGCGGGCTGGCACTCCCGAACTTTAGTAACTATTACTGGGCGCGAATATAGCTATGATTAGGAAGTGGATGGTGGGGGTGGGGTCGGTGTCGGAGCGAGTAGAGGCAGCATCTTGTAAGGGCACTAGTTTGGGGGCGTTGGTAACGGCGCCTCTGCCGTTCCCACCGGCACGCTACTTCACCAGCCCCGTTGTGGTCGCGGCCCTGAGAGTCTGAGGGCAATGGAGAAGACATGTGGGAGCAGAGGGAGCATCGGTCTGGTCCCCAATTTGCAATAATCACCGGTTTGCCCCGGGAGAGGTTAGATGGAGGGTTCCGGAAGTGACAAAGAGCAGGGATCGAGAGGATGGGTGATATGTTTATAGGAGGGAGCTTTCCCAGCTTGAGGGAACTGGAGGAGAAATTTGAATTGACGGGAGGGAATTAATTTAGGTACCTGCAGGCGCGAGACTTCATATGCAGGCAGGTCTCAACCTTCCCGCTCCTACCACCAAGGGGTATACAGGACAGGGTAGTTTCCAGAGTGTGGGTGGGAGAAGGGAGGATTTCGGATATTTATAAGGGGCTTATGGGGTCGGAGGAAACACAGACCGAGGAGGTGAAACACAAATGGGAAGAGGAGTTGGGTAGAGAGTTAGAGGGTGGTCTCTGGGTGGATGCGTTGGGTAGAGTCAACGCATCCACAACATGTGCCAGACTCAGCCTGATACAGTTTAAGGTCATTCACCGGGTTCACATGACTGTGGCCTGGATGAGCAGGTTCTTTGGGGTGGAAGACAGGTGCGCAAGGTGTGCGGGAGGACCAGCAAATCATGTCCATATGTCCTGGGCATGCCCAAAGCTTAGGGAATTCTGGCAGGGATTTGTGGATGTCATGTCCAAAGTATTGAAAACAAGGGTGGCATCGAGTCCAGAGGTGGCGATTTTCAGAGTGTCGGAAGACCCAGGAATCCAGGAGGAGAAAGAGGCAGACGTTCTGGCCTTTGCTTCCCTGGTAGCCTGGAGACGGATATTATTAGCTTGGAGGGACTCAAAGCCCCCGAAGTCGGAGACCTGGCTATCTGACATGGCTAGCTTTCTCTGTTTGGAGAAAATCAAGTTCACCCTGAGAGGGTCAATGTTAGGGTTCGCCCGGAGATGGCAGCCGTTCGGCGACATCTAAGTGAATGAAGCTAAGGTACAAATTAGATACAAGCACCGCAACAACCAAACTGGAACCATTAGTAGAATTACAGCCCAAAATTGGAAACAAGGCCATTGTCGGCACAAACCCGCCGGCACAAACATAGCTCCTACTACAAAACTATATTATGTGGTGGCGACTGAGGATAATTGGCCTCTGATTGTAACACACAGCTGCACTCAGATACTCAGCTGAGAAATCCACTCTTTTGTGAATTAGCTTTTATATTCATTGCAATGTACAGGAGTTACACCATCACATGTTTATTGAGCCCTACCCATTAACATAGAGCAGCCAAGAATAATTCTGGGGTCAGGTGAATGTTTGTGAATAAAACTTTGAAATATTTCTAGATTACACATTTTTTTATAACACACTAATAAATCTGCAGCTCCATTGTAAGAGGAAAGGGAAATTCCTGGTCAGAGATTTATGCTCGATGGATTTCTGGAGAGTTCCTTTGAATGGGTAGTTCCACTAAACCTTCTGACTGCTTACCGGAGCTGAAAGGATTTAGGTAAATATTGGTGGTCTTTAACTGTGCAATTAATATAGGACTTAATCTGTGAGTACCAATGTACAGCTTACCCCAATTCTATCAAATCTTGGAGAATAATTAAATCATTTGCTTTCAAAGATTCAATTATATATTAAAAGTTATTTAGCTGATTCAATCCTTCAAAGGATGTGGGCATCACTGGCTAGACCAGAATTTACTGCCTATCCCTAATTGGCCCTGAGACAGTGGTAGTGAGCTGCCTCACTGAACCGCTACAGTCCATGTGGTGTAGGTACATCCACAGTGCAGTTAGGGAGGTCAGTCCAGGGTTTTGACCCAGTGACAGCGAAGAAATGGCGATATATTTCCAAGGATGGTGTGTGGCTTGGAGGGGAACATCCAGGTGGTGGTGTTCCCATGTGTCTGCTGCCTTTGTCCTAATAGAGTTGTCCTAATGGAGGTTTGAAAGGTGCTGCCTAAGGAGCCTTGGTGAGTTACTGCAGTGCATCTTGTAGATGGATACTCACTGCTGCTACTGTGTCGGTGGTGGAGGGGTGCCAATCAAGCAGGCTGTTTTGTCCTGGATGGTGTTGAGCTTCTTGAATGTTGGAGCTGCACTCATCCAGGCAAGTGGAAAGTGTTCCATCATACTCCTGACTTGTGCCCCATAGATGGCAGACAGGCTTTGGGAGTCAGGATCGAGTTACTTACTGCAGGATTCTTAGCCTCCGACCTGCTCTTGTGGCCACAGTATTTATGTGGCTAGTTCAGCTATTTCTAGTCAATCGTAATCCCCAGGATGTCGATAGTGGGGGATTCAGCAATGGTAATGCCACTGAATGTTAAGGGGAAATGGTTAGATTCTCTTATTGGAGATGGTCATTGCCTGGCACTTGTGTAGTGACAATGTTACTTGCCCCATGTCAGCCCAAACCTGGATATTGTCCAGGTCTTGCTATTTCATTATCTGAGGAGGCGTGAATGGTGCTGAACATTGTGCAGTCATCATTGAGTATCCAAACTTCTGATCTGATGATGGAAAGTAATTGATGAAGCAGCTGAAGATGGTTCAGCTCAAGACATTACCCTGAGGAACTCCTGCAGTGATGCACTGGAGCAGAGATGATTGACCTCCAACCACGACAACCGTTGTGTTAAGGATGGCTTGAACAAGTGGAGAGTATGCCCTGATTCCAGTTTTCCTTGGGCTCTTTGATGCTATAATCAATCAAATGTGGCTTTGATATCCAGGGCAGTCACACTCACTCTGGAGTTCAGCTCTTTGTCCACGTTTGCCAAGGCTGTCATGGAGTGACCCTGGTGGAACCCAAACGGCATCTTATCGCTAAGCAAGTGCCAATTGATCACATTGTTGATGACTGCTTCACTTTACTGATGATTAAGAGTAGCGTGACGGGGCAGTAATTGTCAGGGCCCATAGCTTTTGCAGTATCCATCACCTTCAACCGTATTGGTTTACATTTTTTTAATTGGATTTTTAACATTTTATATCAAAAGTTATAAATAATAATAATCTTTATTAGTATTACAAGGGCGTACATTAACACCGCAATGAAGTTACTGTGAAAATCCCCTAGTCACCATACTGAGGGAGAATTCAGAATGTCCAATTCAGCTTTGGGTGGTGCTGCCGATCGGCAGCTAAGTCTCCAGTGGGTGATTGGCAAAAGCCAGGTTGCCCGCCCCTCTCCCCATTAATAGCTCTGATAACTCAAAGACCACCACTACTGGGGAAGGCACCACCCTCAGCTCCACTCTAACCCTGCTCATGGTCTCGAAGGAAGATGTCCAACAAGTCTGGGGCAAGATCTGGGGAGGGATTCTCTGACCTTCCGTGCCGGAATCGAGACCGGGGTGGGGAATAGCCGTTCATGGAGGAAATCCGGCACGATGGCGCTTCTGCGCCCGCACGGTCGACGCTGCACTGGTCGGGGACCATTGGAACAGGTCCCTGTGGCGATTCTTCATGGTCGACCGGCCGAACTCCCGCCGGCATGGTTTACATGAGGTACAACCCGGCGGGAGCTGGGACCCACGGCCGTGGTGGCAGTCCTGGTGGGGGACCCCCCCCGCCCCCTGACTCCGGGGGGGCCTCAGCAGTGGCTAGGCCTATGAGTGGCTGCCACCGATCGGCGGGCCATCACGATCTGGGAGGGACCTACTTTCCTCCGCGCAGGCCCGCTCTGTGGCTCTGCCATGTTGGCGGTGCCCGCGCTAAGGTGGGCCGCTGTGCGCATGTGTGGTTGCACGGTCTAGCTCGTAGGGCTCCGACGGCTGCCAGAGCCGCGGGACGCAAGCAGGGGCTCTGCTAGCCCCTTGGAAAACGGAGAATCACCCTGGACCTTCGAGGAAAAAGTCTTGAGTGATTCCCGCCCGTTCTCCAGCGGGCACGGGGACTTAGTCCCTAGAAGGGAGAATCCTGCCCCTGAACTTCAACCTTTTTTTGGTATCACAAATTGAGTGAAGACTGGCATCTGTGATGCTGAGGATGACCAGAGGAGGCCGAGATGGATAAACCACTTGGCACTGCTGGCTGAAGATTATGGAAAATGCCTTACCAGCCCACTCACCAACAACCTCGCAAGTTACATTCACGCCACACAAGTGCCAGGCAATGACCATCTCCCACAAGAGAGGATCCGACCATCGCCCCTTGAGATTCAATGGCATTACCATCGCTGAATCCCCCACAATTAACATCCTGGAGGTTACCATTGATCAGAAACTGAACTGGACTTGTCACACAAATACTGTGGCTACCAGGGCAGGTCAAAGGCTAAGAATCCTAAGGTGAGTAACTCACCTCCTGATCTCCCAAAACCTGTCCACCATCTACAAGGCACAAGTCAGGAGTGTAATGGAATACTCTCCATTTGCCTGGCTGAGTATAGTTCAAAACACACAAGAAGCTTGTCACCACCCAGGACAAAGCAGCCCACTTGATTATTATCTTCCACAAACATTCAAACCATCCACCACTGATGAACAGTGGCAGCAGTGTGTACTATCTACAATTTACACTGCAGTAACTCACCACGGCTCCTTGGACAACATCTTCCAATCCCACAACCACTACCATGTAGAAGGACAAGAGCAGCAGATACCTAGGGAACCCCACCACCTGGAGGTTCCACTCCAAGTCACTTACTACCCTGACTTGGAAATATATAGCCACTCCTTCACTGTTGCTGAGGCTAGCACAGTGAATGTACCTGCACCTCAAGGATCATGGCCAATCGACCTAATGTGCATGTTGTTGGATTATGAGGGGAAATCAAAGCACCCAAAGGACCACACAGACATGGGGAGAATGTGTAAACTCCAGTCACCCAAAGGCATATCGAACCCAGATCCCTGGTGCTGTGATACAGCAGTGCTAACCACTCTGGCACCCACTGTGTATCACTTGCTGCTTATGCTATTTGGCACACAAGCAGTCCTATGTTGGCACCTCATTTTTCGGTATGCCTGGTTCTGCTCCTGGCACACCTTCCTGCATTCTTCATTGAACCAGGGTTGATCCCCTGGCTCGGTGGTAATGGTAGAGTGGGAGATAAGTCAGGCTTTGAGGTTACACAGATTGGGGTAGAGTACAATTCTGCTGCTGCTGATGGGTCTCATGGTCGCCCAGTCTTGAGTTGCCAGATCGGTTTGAAATGTATCCCATTTAGTCCAGTGGTCGTGCCACACAACGCGATGGAGAGTATCCTCAATGTGAAGATAGGACCTCATCTCCACAAGGACTGTGCACCAGACCAGAATTCAATTTACAAATTTGAACCCAGCTTCCCAGAACATTAGCCTGGGTTCTCTAGATTACTAGTAAAGCAATAATGCCACTACGCCACCTGCCCCCCCCCCCTACTGGAACAAGGTTACTGATTATTGGTAGTATTCTAGGCCACAGGTCAGCGGAAGCAGTGTTCGAATCTCACTCCTGCAAGCACAGATCTAGTCACATCCAGTCGTGAAGACCCAGCCCATCAACTGTAGGGACTCTGTCTCCGCAACCCCCTCCTCCCCCCCAATGGCCACAGCTTAGAAAAACTTTCTTGTTGGAACCTGACTTTTAAATCAGCCAAGAGTAGAAATATTGGAATAAAAGGTAATTTATACCTCCAAGTGTGTCCTTCCAGCCCTTCAGTAAGATCATGGCTGATCTGCAAACCTGACTCGATACACCTCCCATTTCCCCGAATATCTTCAAATAACAAACGGCACTCGGTTTTAAAATTGACAATTGATCTGGCATCAATTGTGTGCAGAAGGGCTCCCTAATTTCACATCTGAAAGGTCTGGCTCTAATTTTTAAGTAATGCCCCCTTGGTGCTGGTCTCCTCAGCCACCAGAAATGGTCTCCCTATATTCACCCCATCTGTTTTCACTCCTTAACTTCCTAAATTCTAAGGAATACTACCTTAGTTTGTACAATCTCTCTAATTTAACCCTCAAGAGGTCAGGGATCATTCCATCATACTCCCTCCAAAGCCAATAGATCCTTCCTGAGGTGGGGTTGCCAGTATACCCACAGTAGTCCAGATGTGGTCTGAGCAGCCAAGACTATCTATAGCTGTAACATTGTACACCGATGCATTCTTGTGAATAATTAAATGTCCTTCTTTTAATCAAGTGAACAAAATGTTCTGGTAAAGAGGCTTGCAGTCCTCCTTAGATTCCCCGTGACTGAGGTGATGGACTCAAAGTAAAAATGTCAGATGAGAGTAAAGTTTCCAATTACGAGTCCAAGCCCCGGTATCAAAAAAGGATGCTTTACTGCTCTCCTTCTCTGCTTTTCTCCAAGCTGCATCATTATTTCCGTCTTGTACATCGTCTAACTCACCATGCTGAATGTGTCAGCCCACACGCTGCTGTGATAAAGTCCTGGAGGGCAATTAGAACCAGAACGTAATAAAAGATGATGGCTCTAGGAGAGGAAATTGAAGAGCACAAACATACCACACTGAGCACCCACAAAGCGGGTTTGTTTTGCATACCAAGGCTTTAATGTTAAAGATTTTAGATCTGGTGTAACCAAGCAGGCCTTGAAATCAGCTTTGCAAATCAAGCACAGGGCGTTAACCGGTGGATTAATTTTCTTTTCAAATTATGTTAATTATACGATTGCAAGGTAATAACAAACGCAATAATTACTGTTTAATGTTAATGATATTTTACCTATATGACAACAGATCATGGCTTTCTATCATCTGAACCTATCGTCTGTGCTAACCACAGCGCAATCAGTCAGAGGAGGGTCCGGTTCACAAACTAAAACCATGAACCTAAACCATTACAGGCAGACTCCCATGCTTTTCCTTTTATATTGAGAGGCTTCAGAGTTGTCTCTGCCAACCTGGCCCCACCAGTGACTTCTACAATATTGTTAGACGATTGATGTTAAATAATGCATTCCCTGGGAACATTACCTGTGGGATGACTCATAGTAGTTCTCTGTAATAGTTAAAATAAAAGAAATAGAGAATGTCAGATTGTTATGTGGTGGCATGATTTGCAGGTATGACAATAGAAGCATAGGAATTGTTAAATGGAAAAAAAGACCACACTCTTCTCCCAGAATAAACTACCAAACACTGAATGCGTCTTGTAATCTTTAATAGGTATTTGACTCCTCTTGCAATGCACAAGAGAGAAAATAAAACAGGTAATTTCTACAGGGACAAAAACATTGAAATTAAACATACAACAAAATGGTTTCCAGTTCAAAAGTCAGTAATTCACGTGTGGAAAAAGAGATATTAAGCTCCTAAGTATCAGAGAGACCATTAACGCAGAGAATAAAAAACGCTATTGGGGCTAATGTGGCACATTTACACACTTCAGAAAGATGTTCCACTGAAATAAACACATTTATCAAGTTGCACACAGATTAACGTGCTCAACCTACAGAAGACCCCCAAAGATTCCTGCCTTTGTGTGCATTCGACTGCCTCATACGGTGTATGGCGCGACGGTCCAACTCAAATGCAGTGTCTCTTCCTCCCTCTGTTATGGATCATGTGATCTCACATGCTCAAAGCCCATGCTAACTCCTCTCCTGGAGGAGTATATTTGTCGTACCAGAGCTGTGGTCTCAGGCGTATTATTCTGCAGCTTTCATACCGGGGCAGAATCTACACCGGGTATTACTATGAAATCAAAAGCTGTAATTCTAGGGACTTATTCAGAATAAAGCAACAGGGCAGCATCAGAGGGAATATAACTCTGAGCGAAAACTGATGCAGCATATTTCTATTGAAAACAACATTAATCACAGTTCCGAAAACAAAATCTGGTTAACAAACATACAATATCCAGTAGTTCTTTTCCAGTAAATTTGTACAAGTTAACAGTGCAATGACTAAGCTATATATTAATTTGCAAATTTCTACAATACATAATCGCATTGAAGCATCTCAAAACACTTCATAAAATGAATTGTACTAAGTGTGGTGATTATGTCGGCAATAATTAACAGCTTCTGTGATGAACCGTCCCATTATGAAAAAAAAGCGAGCAAAGCTAAGCGGAACCTAGCAGTTTTTGCAATGTGTGTTCATTAAGCCAGAAAGATTTGACATCGCAATAAAGTGTTGTTTAATTTTGCAGCAAGAGCTTACTGAACATGTCTTGCAGGTAGCCGCTAATTTGATTTTTAGAGTAAGACGAGCCAAGAGGAATTAAACCTGACTTGGCAAACCTGAACATTTCAAAGAAAAATATGAGCTGATCCACAGATTAAAGGACTTTCAAAGTCAGGAGTAGCTGATGGGAATGGCGATGTGATAGATTTGTTTACTGCCAGCAGGTGATGATCTGGTGAGTGATTCCCCGGACATTAGGATGGGATGATGTTATATATATTGAATGCACACAATCTACACTGTTTTCCAATATTGCCAGCCCATGAGTGTAACAAAATAAATACTGACTTCACGTCTCAGGTTATCCACTGCGCCTTTGGCTTCTACTTCAACATGCAAAACACACAGATTCCTGCAACTAGCAGACAAATATCAGTTAAAAACGAATTTTTAAGACATCATACACCAAAGTATTTTGTGAAAAGTAGAAGTATTCATAAAACAATTTGCAATCCACTTTTTCTGTCTCACAAAAATGCAACAGACAAACTTCCTGCATAAAAGTGGTACACACCTCAGCACTAACTAGTTACTGACTTACATAAACCAAGAGTAGCTAGGAGATTCCAGTGGTGTCTTTGAGAAGCTTTGCTTTAAATGTCCAACTCCTGTACAACTACTTGTCGTCAAAAAGATTCAAGAGGCTTCCTGAAAATAAACGTATAGTTACACTGGACAAAGATGGCAAACATACCATTTATCTTGTTTCCCTACTCTAACTCTCAAAGGCGTAAAAAGGTTAGATACTGGAAACCAACTGACAACTGAAATAGATTAACGCCCAGACATGATTGAGTCCAGGGATCTGCCGAACCTACAAGAATGATCAGAAAACTAGTAACCTCACTGCTACCATTAAAATGTGATCAAAGAGCAGGAAGATTTCATGGGCACAGTCATGCCAAATTGAGGCTAGTCTAAAAGTCTTAACACTTCAGTCTTTCGCCAACTGTTGCAGAATTTATCTTGCCAACTTGTTCAAGCGAGTGAGTACCTACAAACTGTGAAAAAACTGAACAACATGTTTGCAGGCAGCATAAGCATCCCTTTAACACCTAAAGCTTCAACTTTGGTTCTGTTGATTTGCTTCACTGAATCACTTTGCGGTAGTTTTAGTCCCCTTTCAGATGGTGTTCTTTCCATTAAAATTAGAGAAGCATTTCTTGACAAATAAGAAGTACATTTGGTGAATTCCTACAAGGTCTCCATGAGAAGAGTTGACTAACCTGCTGGATCTCCTTTCAGCAACACACAGTAGCATCCTTGCCTTGCAAGTGCTGATACATGACACAGGACAGGAATGTACTGTAACCTCTTTTACTCCAGTCTGTATGTTAGAGGCCTATTCAACATGACTATAACTTGCTCAACTAGGATCGATGGATTGTCTTGAATAAAACGTATTCTGTTTGGTCAGTTAGTCACCTCCAGCAGAGAAACTCTAACTGCAATAAAAACATTTTAATGATGGTTTTCTGTCGTTTCTTTGTCTTGTGCTGTGGTACATTACTTGCCATCTAACACCAGATACAAGTAACAGGGAAACCTGTTGCTCAGACCTTGACCAATAGCAATACTCTCAGTCCTCCCAGTACATTAGCTGTGGCTGGAAATTAATTACACAAGTTATGTCAGAAATCAATGTGCGCCCAACCATTCCATGATGCAATAAAACAGATTATTATAGCAGAGGTATCAGCTATGGTCATCCATCTTAATACAAGTTCAACAGATCACAGTTTAAAAAATGATTAATTTCTGTCTGGATCCTCATAAGTACAAAGCTTGACCATTGTAGTTTGAATATCTGCCTCAATTAAAATATCAGGCTGAGTCCCGCTGGTTGCTTGTTTGGAAGGAGTGTTGAAACATTTCAAAGGAACTTCTTATGAGCCAACAAAGCAAATACCTCAACTGACCAAAAGTGCAGAAATGAGTAGCTGTATGAAATAATGGAGATAGCAACCTGCATCATTAGAATAGCATAGTAATACTCTAACTCCAACACAAATCTAGTCATTTGAACATCACTTCGGAATAAAAATGCCTGTGCTTTTGGGCTTTATAAATTTTAGTGAGCTGCAGTGTTTCCGCAGCAACAATTACACTTTGTCATGAGAGGCCAAAGAGTGAACTGACATTAAGAAACTCCTCCTGAAAAGAGCATTCAATCACACCATTCAGCACTGGGTTTCATTCCGAAACAAATGTTTAGAACATACTCGCTGCAAGGTGGCCAGGGAGCCTCCGCTTCTGCTTGGACTTCTTTCAACCTGGGCAGTCAGCATCTCACTGGAGCAGCGGCCACATGACAAAACATTCTTTAAATCACGTTTAGAAAGCCCTTTAATCTATGAGCGAGCTAAATCAAAGAGCTCCAGTGTAGTTTTTTTCAATCAAAAGTTAACACAAGGATTTAGCCCAAGAGCATTCCTTTAAAACAACTTCCCAAAGTAACAAAATATTTCAAAATGCTTGAAAACTCATAAATTAAGATTGGAAAGTAGGGTTCATGAGCTCCAAATCTGAGCTCTACATTATTAAAAAAGAATATCACAGGATGATTAGGATAGGAAGTGCATGTTAATATTAAATATGTGACATTCAGCATTCGGCACCATGCAACAACAGGAGAACACTTACACAATGCAGCACTATAAAACTCAGCTTCATTAAGGATGAGGAGGAGTTTGTGTCTCATGATCGACGCCATCATCCTTAGTGAATGTAAACCAAATAGTCTGCGTGTATTTTACAGTAGATGAAACTTATTTACCATTCATAACACAAGTTCCTTTAATTTACCTCCGGTGAAACATTCACAGTGAGGACCAATTGAAAACTGCAGTCACCTTGCAGTGACAAGAATACTGAAGAGAAATGTGTTTTATCCACAAAGTTTCACAGTTTAACTGTGCAGTATATGATATTGGACAGAGAGATAGAGGGGAAAAAAAGAGAAGAAATAATCTGTACACTTACTGCTGTCTCAGGCTTTCCTTCTCCGTACTTGATGATTTTGAACTTTTATCTCGAGGTCCCTCAGGGATGTGATCCACAAAGTTCCCTTTAATTACAATATGAACGGGGTAGAAGGCTTTGTGCAGCACTCTTTATTATCATTGTCATAGGAGTGGGAAGGGGGATCGGATTGCATAGAGCACCCCATCACTTTAACAGGAAAAGCAGGGAGAATTTGGTGTGTGTCTTGGTAGTGAAGCTCTAATATATATTTTGCTGCCAAAGCTTCCCCACACGTGTAAGGTTTTAATCTTTTGAACATTTAATTAGGGAGCTGTACTTAAAGGTGACATTAGGGGATTCACTTTACAGAAACACATCCTCAAAGGGAATACCATGCAAACTGTTTAAATGCTTCACTTTGATGTGTGATGCATATAACCGGACTGGTTAGAATAAAGCTGGGAGACAGCATTAAGTTTTCAGAACTAACACCAACTTTCAAGGTTCAAAGTGAAAACATGACTAGGCCTGAATCACTGAGTTGAAAGAAGGGACGTTTAGCTAAGCATCTTGTGTCGGTCAAAGACGGTTTTCCGCTGCTCCTGCACTTGACGCTTCCAGCGCTGCTGGGCTCCCTCCACTCTCTCGAGAACAGTGTTGGCACGGGCTTGTGCATGGGATGGAGCAAATGGGCGAGTGTCCTGTAATAAAGACAAAAATTAAAGTGGATGATTAGCCCTCATTGCATTTATTATGTCTTCCTTGTCAAGTCTGGTTTAGTCATATTGCTATGCTCAATACTTCTCTGTCTCATTTATTCCTTCTAAGGTATAGGCATGACATCCTAAACATTCTTCCTGTTCAAGATGATGGCAACGCAATTCACTACTGAAGCTCAGATCAAGCCACACCATTCCTTCCCCCAACTTTCATTATTCCCATCTTAAATCCTTCAAATCTCAAATTCCTTGTTCCATAGTCATTCTTTCTGATTTATTGCATCTCCTTTGTCACTCCTTCCAAACTGGTCCCTTACTTGGTTTTGCTATAATTATAAAATCAATTGCACACATTACCAGAGTTAACAATGCAAATGTCAGCAGATACAATACACAGCATCATTAACATGGTTCCAAGATGGTTCACAGGAGCATTATCCAACAAAATGTGACACCGAGCCATACAAGGAGATAGCAGGACAGTTTTGGACAAAGAGAGCAACTGAAGAGAGATGTTTAGGGATTATAGGGAAGGAATTTCAGAGCGTAGACCCTAGCCGCCAATGATAAAGTAATGGAGTGGGGGTGTGCAATAAGTTTGATTCAGAAGTAAATATATAATCAGAGAAACTAACATTCAGTTAGCGATGAAGGGAAACCTGATGGCAAAAGTGTCTAGATTTTTGTAATGTCAAAGCTCCATCCAGTTTATGAGGCGCTTGTCCACAGAGCGGGCAGGACATGAACTGGAAGTGTCAGCCTAATACCAGAGGAAAAATACATGAAAATATATAAGGAAGGCACTGAATAACCTACACATTCCTGATGTTTATATGTGCTTAATAATGTTTATGTCCATTAAGGTTTGATGTTGCAACATTAGCTGTGTGTTTTGTGATTAAAGGGTGCAAGTAATACATTGACTCTATGGTTTTAAAAGAAGTCTTTCTTTTTTGGCACTTCTCGATCTGTTCCATCTTTTCTCCCATCTTGAAACCTATCGTACAAGGAACGCCCAGCTTCTGTCGCGACACGACGGACTACCTACAGAAACTCAGCACCCATGGACCAGTTGAACCAGGACCATTCCTCGTCACAATGGATGTCTCGGTACTCTACATGGGATATGGCGCTCGACTCATCGATCGACACCACCATTACACTTGGGAACACCACCCACCAGGTACGCGGTACATACTCGTGCGACTCGACCAACGTTGTCTACCTCATACGCTGCAGGAAAGGATGTCCCGAAGCGTGGTACATTGGCGAGACGATCCAGACCCTGCGACAGCGGGTGAACGGACATCGTGCGACAATCGCCAGGCAGGAATGTTCCCTTCCAGTCGGGGAACACTTCAACAGTCAAGGGCATTCAGCCTCTGATCTCCGGGTAAGTGTTCACCAAGGCGGCCTTCAGGAGGTGCGACAACTCAGAATCGCCGAGCAGAAACTTATAGCCAAGTTCCGCACACATGAGTACGGCCTCAACCGTGACCTTGGATTCATGTTGCATGACATTCACCCCCTCACCATCTGGCCTGGGCTTGCGAAATCCTACCAACTGTCCTGGCTTGAGACAATTCACAGCTCTTTAACCTGGGTTACCCCTATCTGTGGATGTGTAAAGACTTATTTACCTGCAAATGCTCGCATTCAAAGCATTGTCTTGCATCTTTGACTTTGTCTATATATATGTTTCTGGAACATACCTCTTCATTCACCTGAGGAAGGAGCAGAGCTCCGAAAGCTAGTGTTTGAAACAAACCTGTTGGACTTTAACCTGGTGTTGTAAGACTTCTTACTGTACTCATCTTTTTTTTGCCAGCAGGTTTGGACTCGACGTTTTTAGGTCACGGGAGGGGAAGGGTTTGGAGAGATTTGGATCCTCTTTGTGAGGGGAAGTTTGCCAGCATTAAGGAAAACTATTTTGTGTATATACAGTCCGACCCTATCAGTGCAATCGGCCCCATTGAATGAGGTAAAGATGAAATGGGTGGGTTAGGGTTAATTTGGTTAAATAGTTTTATATTGTTTTGTTTACAATGAAAACTTTTCAATAAACATATTTTTAAAAACGAATCAGATTTTGAAGGGACTTGACAGGTTAAATGCTGGGAGGATGTTTCTACTTAAGGGGGAATCCAGAACTAGAAGATACAGTTTAAAAATTAGGGGTCTCCAATTTACAAAATGTATTTTATTCCAAATATATATGAAAAGTTACAACACTTTGGTAAACAAACTTCCCAACACACAACTGTACAGTTTGTACTAATTTTCCCCGTTTTTGCCCTCGCCCCCCACCCCCCGTGATGAACAACACCTCAAACATGGTGACGAACATCCCCCACCTTGCCTCGAAACATTCCACGGAACCCCTTAACTCGTATTTGATCTTTTCCAGCTGAAGAAAGTCATATAAGTCACCCAGCCAGGCCCTGCTGCCCGCCACTCCAATAGAATTCATCACCGGGCAATCAGAGAAGCTAAGGCCACAACATCGGCCTTCCACCTCTCCATCAGCTCCGGCTTCTCTGATATCCCAAATATCACCACCAAAGGGTCCGGCCTAACCTCCTTCTCCACTATCCTTGCTAGCGCCGCGAATGCTCCTGCCCAGAATTTTTCCAACTTTTCACAGCCCCAGAACATGTGCGTGCGATTCACTGGCCCCGCCCACACTTCTCACCCATCTGCCACTCCCTGAAAGAACCCACTCATTCTTGCCTGCGTCATATGTACCCTGTATATGAACTGTATCAGGCTCACCCTTGCGCAAGAGGTCGTATTTACCCTGCGTAATGCCTCACTCCATACTCCCCAGTTTATCTCCTCTCCCAGCTCCCCTTCCCACTTCTCCTTAATCGTCACCAGCTGCTCACCTCCCTGTTCTCCCATCCACCTTTATATGTCTCCAATCCTGCTCTCTCCTTCTACATCCGGAAGCAGCAGTCGCTCCTAAGGGTGTACCTCGGCAACCTGGGGAAATCTTTCCAAACCTTCCGTGCGAAGTCCCTTATCTGCAGGTACCTAACTCATTTCCTCTGTGAAGTTCTACCCTCTCCTTCAATTCATCTATACTGGCAAACCCTTCTTCCATATAAAAATCCCTCACCTTAACCAGACCAACTTCTCTCCACTTCCTATATGTGCCATCTACCCCCCCCGGTACGATACCGTGGTTTTCAAACAACGGCGTTAACAACGACACTCCCTCTATCCTAAATTGCCTGCTCAGCTGGTTCCAGATTTTCACCGTGGACTGCACCCACCGGGCTGCCCGAGTACCTGCTTGTAGCCATTGGCAATGCCGCCGTCACCATAGCCCTTAAGCTGGACCCTCTACAGGATTCCTCCTCCATCCTAACCCATTCTACTCCCTATCCTTCCCACCATCATCTCACATTGTCCACATTCACCGCCCAATAATACAGTAATGCAGCAGGTTTGGCAACGCAAACTTGCCCTGCTGCCTCTGAAACCCGTGGCACCTTCCCTGTCCATACAAAGTCTGAAATAATTGTGTCCAGTTTCCGGGGGGAGGTCTCCCATTCAAGATTGCGATAAGGAGAAATGTTTTCTTTCAGAAGATCGCTAGTCTCTGGAATTCTCTTCCACAGAGAGCAGTGGAGGCCGAGTCCTTGAATATATTTAAGACTGGGCTAGAAAAATCTTTAACTGACAAAGGAGTCAAGGGTTATAGAGGCACACAGGAAAGTGGAGTTGAGGCCACAGTCAGCCAGTCACGGTCTTATCAAATGGTGTGACAGGCTAGAAGGGCCGAATGGCCTATTCCTTGTTCTTGTGTCCCCCACCAACCCCATACCCAAGTTTCTGTTCCCATCATTAGCGTGATTCTGCAAAAACTGCATGAGGATTGTGTGCAATTGTGACAATGAGGTGACAGTAGAAAATTGACCCAACTAGACTCCAACGTACTGTATCAGCATAAAACCATAAAGATGTACGCTGTTCACAAGTCATCAAACCTAGGTTATGTTTTACAGTTGTGTTTCAGTCGAAAATGCCACAGTTGATGTAATGTAAGTGTCACCACAGTCCCAGCGGACCATAGGCTGTTCTCCTCTTTGAGAGCTGTCCGGTGTGATTTAACCCAAGGGTCACCACACCACAGGCGAGGGGCAAGGTTGAGAAGGTGGAGCCTCAGCAGGTACAGGAATTGAACCCGCACTGTTGCCACTGCTAACAAACCAGTCTAGCCAACTGAGCTAACCGATCCCCAATTCCATAGTGTCTGTTTGCTATAAAGTACCCAGAGATAGGAAAAGCAGAGTTCTTCTCCAAGAATACAACCACCAAATTACTCCCATTTATCGGTCATTGAAAAACATACAATGCAAATATTCAGAACTTTAAAGGGCTCTGAGACCAGAGAAGCTCGGACGTTCTCTATAGAGCTGAAGCTGCTATGGGATATTTCATATGAGTCTTCAAAATCACAAAGGATTGACAGTGTAAACAAAGAGAAATGGTTCTTATGGCAGGAGGATCGGCAACCCAACATCATCTGAAAGCACCGTGGATTACATGGCAGAAAGTACTATATAAATAACAGGGAAATTAGGAAGGGCACATGTGGGAGAACTGGGAATGAGGTCTAGTCTCCACGTTACAATGAAAGAATTAGAAGCACTGGAGGTGCAAAAATGATTTACTAGGGTGACACCAACCCAGGGGTTGGAGCTCTCAGGAAAGACTGAACAGGCTGGAGCGCTGTTTTTTTCCCAGACAAAATCGAGGAATGACTAGAGAGGTACTTTGATTTTGAAAGTGGTTACTTGGATCGATGTGGTGAAGATATTTCCACTCGCTGGGGCAACAACAACATGGGTCACAGGTGTAAGATAGTCAGAAAAGAATCCAGTAAGGAATTCAGAAGTAACTTCTTTACCCAGAGAGTGATTAGAATGTGGAACTTATCAGCACAGGGAGTAGTTTTGAGGTGACTAGTATAGAAGCTAGATAAACTCATGAAGAAGGAGGACATGCTGATGAGGTTAGATGTGGAGGGTGGGACAGGGTTGGCATGAAGCTGTTGGGCTGAATGGCCTGTTTCTCTGCTGTTAATACGATGTAATCAGGGGGAAGGTTCTATGTAATCAGAGGATAGGTGAAAAGATTAAAAAAGAAAACAGATGATCTGGAATGCTCGATTTGAAAAATATAGTGGAAGTTAATTCAACAGTAACTCTCAAAAAGGAATTGGATAAATACTTAAAAAGGAAATATCAACAAGACTGTGAGCACCTTTTATAAGGGAATGGGACAAATTGGACAACTCCTTTAAGAGCTGATCTCTCTGTGCTGTCGGATACAATCATACATGGGAGGGTGGTACAGAATACTGATGTTCAGCTTGCCCCATGTTACTGATGCTAGATCCATGCTGAAGAGTCTAGGGTTGATAGGTAACTGCTATAAATGGACTAACGACTATTTAACTGTGGATTATTATGTTTAAGGTTTAAAATCTTCAAGGTTCTCTTTACATTTTTGAATTTTTAAAATAATCTTTCCAACAAAGTATAAAACCAGCTCATGTCTCCATGAACGAGGAAGCGTTTTTATCTTCCAACATTTTACTCATCATGGTTTGATGATGTAGTACTCAAATTTCACACTGCTTTAAAGAAAGGAAGTTGTATTGTTCTCAACAACTTGTGGTGAAGCCTGCGCTAACTTGCAAGCTTCAGAACTGCAGAAGTGAGTTCATTCAGTTCACTGCAATAAGTGTTAAATCTGTGATATCCCACAAAATAACTGACTAGGTAATTACTGGTCAGTGACAGTACACAGATTAGCTGGCTGGGTAAATACTGGTCTGCGACAGTACAGAGATTAACTATCTGGTTAAATACTGGTCTGTGACAGTACAGAGATTAACTATCTCGCTAAATACTGATCTATGACAGAACACAGATTAACTGACTGGGTAAATACTGGTCTGTGACAGGACACAGATTAACTGTCTGGGTAAATGCTGGTCTGTGACAGGACAGATTAACTGACTGGGTAAATACTGGTCTGTGACAGGACACAGATTAACTGACTGGGTAAATGCTGGTCTGTGACGAGACAGATTAACTGTCTGGTTAAATACTGGTCTGTGATAGTACGCAGAATAATTGTCTGGGTAAGTACTGCTCTGTGACAGTACAGAGATTAACTATCTCGCTAAATACTGATCTATGACAGAACACAGATTAACTGTCTGGGTAAATACTGGTCTGTGACAGGACACAGATTAACTGACTGGGTAAATACTGGTCTGTGACAGTACGCAGAATAATTGTCTGGGTAAGTACTGCTCTGTGACAGTACAGAGATTAACTGTCTGGGTAAATACTGGTCTATAACAGGACATAGTTTAATTGTCTGGGCAAATACTGGTCTGTGACAGAACACAGATTAACCATCTGGATAAATACTGGTCTGTGACAGTACAGGGATTAACTGTCTGGGTAAATACTGGTCTATAACAGTACAGAGATTACTTGTCTGGGTAAACACTGGGCTATAACAGGACACAGATTATCTGTCTGGGTAAATACTGGTCTGTGACAGAACACAGATTAACTCTCTGGGTAAATACTGATCGACAACAGTACATAAAGTAACTGTCTAGGTAATTACTGGTCTGTGATAGGATACAGATTAACTGTCTGGGCAAATACTGGTCTGTGACAGTACAGAGATGAACTGTCTGGATAAACACTGGTCTGTGACAGTGCATAGATTAACTGTCTGGGTAAATACTGGTCTGGGACAGTAGAGAAATTAACTGTCTGGGTAAATACTGGTCTGGGACAGTAGAGAAATTAACTGTCTGGGTAAATACTGGTCTGGGACAGTAGAGAAATTAACTGTCTGGGTAAATGCTGGTCTGTGAGAGTACACAGATTAACAGTCTGGGTGAATACTGGTCTGTAACAATGCACAGTTTAACTGTCTGGGTAAATACTGGTCTATAACAGTGCACAGATTAACTGTCTGGGCAAATACTGGTCTGTGACAAGACATTGATTAACTGTCTGGGGTAAATACGGCTCTGTGTCTAGACACAGATTAACTGTCTGGGTAACTACTGGTCCGTGACAGTACAGGGAACAACTGTCTGGGTAAATACTGGTCTGTGACAGGACACAGATTAATTGTCTAGGTAAGTACTGCTCTATGACAGTACACAGATTAACTATCTGGGAACGTACTGCTCTCTGACAATATACAGATTAACTGTCTAGGTAAATACTGCTCTATGACAGTACACAGATTAACTGTCTGGGTAGGTACTGCTCTATGACAGTACACAGATTAACTATCTGGGAACGTACTGCTCTCTGACAATATACAGATTAACTGTCTAGGTAAATACTGGTGTATGACAGTACACAGATTAAACTGCCTAGGTAAATACTGGTCTGTGACAGTGCACAGATTAACAGAAGTGTTTTTCTGTGATGATACGCAGACTAACTATTTGGGTAAATATCAGTCTCTGATGGTATTTGGTGATGATACTGCATTACTTTGTGTTTAGCATGCATCAACTTTTCATAAGTAGTAATAGCCTGTAGGCAATATGCAATTGAGAAATTTCAGATGATGCAGGTCATCTCTGTCTATTTAGGAATATGTTTTGCTACTTTTCTCTGATTCCCCCGACACATCCAAGTCTGTTTGAAAGGAAAAGTGATCAAAGTCTCCTGCAATCTGTCAGCAATGAATTATCCTGTACAAAATAGCCAATATTGAAGTGACCCTGAAAGACATCACATCATTTGAAAAGTACCAACAGGGACCTCAATGTGGATAGCTTTCATGGATGGCCAACAAGTCACCTAAATTTATTTCATTTCCATGACTGACAGCAGACTTACACTGTGTCTGCATTCATCTTTCCAGATTGCAATGTATTATGTTACATTTTCCGATGATCAATCCTCAACTAAACACACTTGGATTAATTTTCTTCAAACTTGTCTATATTGCTCGCATCTCCCATCATTAACAATTGTAACATTACCAAAGCTGCCAATGATTGTATAATTACATATAGTATAAGCTGCAGAATGGAGTCTACCAGGATTCAACTACTAACTGCCTCATAACTTTTTTTGCTAACCATAAGGGCAGCATGGTAGCATTGTGGATAGCACAATTGCTTCACAGCACCAGGGTCCCAGGTTCGATTCCGGCTTGGGTCACTGTCTGTGTGGAGTCTGCACATCCTCCCCGTGTGCGCGTGGGTTTCCTCCGGGTGCTCTGGCTTCCTCCCACAGTCCAAAGATGTGCAGGTTAGGTGGATTGGCCTTGATAAATTGCCCTTAGTGTCCAAAATTGCCCTTAGTGTTGGGTGGGGTTACGGGGTTATGGAGATAAGGTGGAGGTGTTGACCTTGGGTAGGGTGCTCTTTCCAAGAGCCGGTGCAGACTCGATGGGCCGAATGGCCTCCTTCTGCACTGTAAATTCTATGATATCTATGATAAGCTTGCTGTTCCTATTTTGCAAACTCATCTTTAATCCAGCTCGCTAACTAAACAACTTCACTTTAACAAACGCTGCAATCGCAAAACTTCAGTAATCTCTCCTCATATGTCTGCTGGATTGCACTGTTTGGTTAATTGAATCACCTTATCTGATTGAAAATTTGCAGAAGAAGGGCAGGTGGGTAAAGAGGGATTGGGGCAAATGCGGGCAAGTGGGACTAGCTTAGTGATATAAACTGGGCGGCATGGACATGCTGGGCCAAAGGGCCTGCTTCCATGCTGTAAACATCTATGATCTATGAAGAAGCTCTCTAGTCAATACGTTAAGTGGATTATATTTTGTACAGGATCTTAAACCTCCTTCCATCAGCTTCCAATAATATAAAATCCACATAAGAGCAAGGTTGGGGTATAGGGCTGGACAAACATACACTACAATATAATTTAGAGGTGAAAACTGGGATTGAAACTAAAGCGCAAATTGCATTAAGTGTTTAAAAATGAATTGTGGCAGAACTGGGCAGCATTCTGCAGCTTATATCACAATCATTGTACAAATTGAGTTGCATTGAAAGCATGCACCAGTTAAAAACTTCGAGGGTATCGCTGGAAAGACCAACATTTATTGCTGTCCAGTTACCCTCCCACAATACTGTTGGTTCAAGGAATTTGACCCAGCGACAACCTGCTTACTTCACTGGGTTGCCCCACAGTGCAATGTTGGAAGTCAAAGCCTTGGTCAGGAGGGTTCACTCCTCCAGCTTTCATTTGGCCGAGCCGCAAAGTGCCTGCTTCAGTATGCAGCTGACATCAGCACTTTGTGTCAAGTACTGCACTGTACAACTATCTGCAGAGATGGTGACCTCGTAGCTGATACAGAACCTAATATTTACTGTGCTTCTTCCAACAACAGGAAAGTTCTAACTTGAAGGACAGAGCAATGAACTTGACTACTTACTGTCAGCTGTAGCTTGTGAGAACACTCTCAGAGTCAGGAAGTTGAGTTCAAATCCAGATTCTTGAGCACATAATCTGGACTGACACCCTAGTGCAGTAACTGAGGGATGCCGCACTCTGAGGTGCTGTCTTTTGGCCGAAATGTTAAACTGAGATCCAGTCTACCTTTCTCATGTGCATGCATAAGATCCTAAGCTACTATCTTGAAGAGCAAGAAAGTCTTCCCTGATGTGCTGCCAATATTTATTTAATTTTTTTTTTTTTTTTTTTTTACAGTATCCAATTATTTCCCCCCCCCCAATTAAGGGGCAATTTAGCGTGGCCAATCAACCTAACAAGCACATCTTTGGGTTGTGGGGTGAAACCCACGCAGACATGGGGAGAATGTGCAAACTCCACACGGCCAGTGACGCAGGGCCGGGATTTGAACCTGGGCCCTCAACGCCGCAGTCCCAGTGATGCTGCCAATATTTATCACTTAGCCAACATCTGAAAACAGATTGGTCGGTCATTATAACAACACTATTTTTCCTGCTGCTAGCTACCACTGACTGTATAATGCTTTTGTTATGTCTTGAGGTAGTGAAGGGTGGCACAGTGGTTAGCACTGTTGCTTCCCAGCTCCAGGGTCCCAGGTTCGATTCCCAGCTTGGGTCACTGTCTATTCGGAGTCTGCACGTTCTCCCCGTGTCTGAGTGGGTTTCCTCGGGGTGCTCCGGTTTCCTCCCACAGTCCAAAGATGTCAGGTTAGGTGGATTGGCCAAGATAAATTGACCTTAGTGCCCAAAAAGGTTGGTGGGGTTACTGGGTTACGGGGATAGGTTGGAGGTGTGGCCTTAAGTGGGCTGCTCTTTCCAAGGGCCGGTGCAGACTCGATGGGCCGAATGGCCTGTAAATTCTATGATTCTATACAGCTGATTATTTTGGCAGTATGCACATAAATCCTGTACAAATTATAGTGTTGCTGAATTCACTCTGCAATATCAATAAGATAAACTTGCAGAGTGTACTGCAATAACCTGAATTTCTAGCAACATTTCCTGCTGGGCTGGTGGTCCTTCTCCGACAACTGTGTATATCACCCTAGTCTTATCAGGCTCCTGCAGCCAAGCACTTTAAAATCACTGGATGATCCAAAATACTTAATGTAAAACGCCCGAGTACAACGTTTGTCATTCACCAAGTACCATTTCCTCAGGCACGGGTGTGAGAAAAAGTTATCTGCTGCATTTGCTTCCGCTGCGAAGATTTGATCAGCCTTGGGCATTCTTAAGAAGCTACCATAGAAAAGAAATGGATTCCCTGTTCTCCAGTTCTCACCAGTTGTTAATAATGAATTACACAAATGAATTACCACTGTGCACTTCTCATTTAAAAAAAAATACAGTTTTATTGAAGTTTTTCAATTTTAACAACTAACACCACAAACCTTCACGATTAGTCCAGCATTAAATGCCTCAGCATAAGAATAGAGAAACAGACAGGAGAACAACAATACTGTTGGTTCAGCTTAATCACTAAACTTGGTAATTCTGTATGTACCAACAAATATACGAGAGAATGCAGGAGAGGAGGATAAGGCCATGAAAATATGGTAAAATGGCTCACACCTTTTCATGTACCGAGGGCTTGCACAGCCCACAAGAACCTAGGATAAGATTCTTATCGAGCCATATTCGGGCGTGCACCAGAACACAAATCCCAGGTTTGATCCCCCGCTGGGTCACTGTCTGTGCCGAGCCTGCACATTCTCCCCGTGTCTGCGTGGGTTTCTTCCGGGTACCCCGGTTTCTCCCACACTTGCTCTGTGCAGATGCAGGTTAGGTGGATTGGCCATGATAAATTGCCCTTAGTGACCAAAAAGATTAGGAGGGGTTATTGGGTTACGGGGATAGGATGGAAGTGAGGGCTTAAGTGGGTCGGTGCAGACTCGATGGGCCGAATGGCCTCCTTCTGCACTATATTTTCTATGTTCTATACCTGTCCGCAGCTCTCTTTACACTGCCACAGACTCTTGAATGTCTCCCTTGTGTTATGGTAACTCAAGCATGCCACCGTACTCAAGCTGTGATTTAATATAACACTTTAGAGATGATCAGAACCTCCTCTGACTTGTATTCCTGATGTGACATAGTCAAATGAAGCCTTTTACTAATATTCTATATAAGTGAAATTTCAATTTACATTTTTCCTGTGTATTACAACTATTTCAGAAACAGAGTAATGGTAGCATGCAAGATGTTAGCAGAGTTCATTTGAACTGTACAAACTTCTCAATTGTAGAATTTGCCTGTCTAAACTTGCATTGCAACCTACCCAACAGAGTGAAGAAGTCATAGTCATTGATGGTGACGGGAGCAACCTGATGCAAGTTATTGGATGCTTTTTCTGTAAATACTTGTATTTTTTTTAAAGTAAGCCTTCCATACGACAAAGCAATCAGGAAGTATTTTATTTTTTAAAACATTTTTCAATTAAGGGGCAATTTAGCATGGCTAATCCACCTACGCTGCATATCTTTTGGGTTGTGGGGTTGAGACCTACGCAGACACAGAAAATCCACATGGACAGTGACCCGGGGCCAGGATCGAACCCGGGTCCTCGGCGCAGTGAGGCAGCAGTGCTAACCACTGCACCATTGTGCTGCCCCTGTGTGAATACTTATATATCTAAAAAGCATTTTTACAGATGCTGAGCATTTTATATTAAAAGGTCAGCTTAAAAACAGACATCTAAAAATCTGTTAGGAATATCACAGGAATTCAACCATTAAAATATATTGGCTGAAATACAGGTTTCCCTGCATTGGTAAAATGTACTAATTGATCTTATACACAATGCTAACCTGGCATGAACATGGAACGTATCGGAGTGTTATCATGTATGATTTCCCCAATGTACACATACATTAAATATACATATAAACATAAACCTTGAATTTATGCCGGTTAATAATGGCAAAACTGTCAGGAATTGCATTCAGCATTCCAATTAAAACTGACAGAAACTTGAGAATCAGCATATGCACAGAATTGGCTCTCCCAGAGTGCTATGCCGAAGAAATCAGCGAACTGACGAAAACTTTCACTTTTATGCTGTTTGTCTTGCTGTCAAAATACTTGAAGTTACACCTTGTTGAGTGAGGTGAAACTGGGTTCTTAAACAGTGTACTATGTTTTTTTTTATAAATGTTTTTATTCAGTTTTCATATTTTATATTGAACAAATTACAAATTGTTAGGAGAGAAAAAAAAAACGCAAAAATTAACATACATATTTACAGGTAAGCATCTTCGTAGTAGTAACTGCGCCCCCCCCCCCCCCCCCCCCCCCTCAACATGTTTATTTAGTTTGGTTTTGGGCCTTAGCTAGCCATCGAACCCCCGTACCGAACCTGTAGCCCCCCCCCCCTCCCGCTACCTTCCCCCGACTATTCTTCCTCTTGTACATTGGCCACAAATAGGTCCCGGAACAGTTGCATGAATGGCTCCCACGTTCTGTGGAAGCCGCCGTCCGACCCTCGGCTGGCAAATTTGATTTTCTCCATTTGGAGAGATTCCGAGAGGTCGGACAGCCAGTCCGCAGCTCTGGGCGGTGCTGCTGACCGCCAGCCAAACAGGATTCTACGGCGGGCGATCAGGGAGGCAAAGGCAAGGGCGTCCGCCCTCCTCCCCAGGAATAGATCTGGCTGTTCTGAAACCCCGAAGACCGCCACTATCGGGCATGGCTCCACCCTCACTCCCACCACTTTGGACATAGCCTCGAAGAAGGCTGTCCAGTACTCCACAAGTCTGGGGCAAGACCAGAACATGTGGGCGTGGTTGGCCGGGCCTCTCTGGCACCGCTCACATTTGTCCTCCACCTCCGGGAAGAACCTACTCATACGGTTTCTCGTTAAGTGGGCTCTATGTACCACTTTTAGTTGCGTCAGGCTGAGCCTTGCGCACGTGGAGGTGGAGTTGACCCTATGCAGTGCTTCGCTCCAGAGTCCCCACCCTATCTCCATCCCCAGGTCGTCCTCCCATTTCCTTCTTGTTGCGTCCAGTACGGTGTCGTCCCTATCTACCAGTCGGTCATACATGTCACTACAGTTCCCTTTCTGTAGGATACTTGCGTCCAGTAGGTCTTCCAGTAGTGTCCGTCGTGGCGGTTGTGGGTATGTCCTTGTCTCCTTTCGTAGGAAGCTTTTGAGCTGCAGGTACCGTAGCTCGTTCCCCCCAGCTAGCTGAAATTTCTCTGTCAGTTCGTCCAGTGTAGCGATCCTGTCGTCCGTGTATAGGTCCTTGACTGTCAGTGTCCCCCCGTCCTGCCTCCACCTTTTGAAGGTGGCGTCAGTCAGTGCTGGTGTGAACCTATGGTTGTTGCAGATGGGAGCCCTGTTCGACATTTTGGTCAGGCCAGGTTGCTGCCGCAGTTGGTTCCAGGATTGGAGGGGACAGTGTACTATATTGACAATTCTTGAAAAACACACTCACTGGTCCGGAAAAAATAATTTTCTGAGAAATGTCTAAATCCTCCGTATTAAAAATACCCACGTCTTTAAATATTTATATTTTAAAGTTTCTTTCTCAATCCAATCATTATTTATTTCACTTTCTGAAAATGTGAATGAAAAATTATGGATAATCAAGTGCTTTCAACTTCCTGGTTTGCCGTCTTTTAGAATACTTTGATGTGATAGTCTGCTTACCCTGCTTGCTGATATCACTGCTCGAGATCCCCATGACTTGGCACCAGATTTAAACTTACATTGGTAGAGAGGAAACCCACCCACAGGGATCACTGGATCTTTGTGGGTAGTTTTCTTCGAGATCAGTGGCAAATGTCATTCTTTATCTGTGGACTGAAAAATTCAGCCCTTTACGT
Source organism: Scyliorhinus canicula (assembly GCF_902713615.1). Classification (NCBI taxonomy): domain Eukaryota; kingdom Metazoa; phylum Chordata; class Chondrichthyes; order Carcharhiniformes; family Scyliorhinidae; genus Scyliorhinus; species Scyliorhinus canicula. The sequence continues at coordinate 89,050,119 of NC_052160.1, forward strand.
GGGCCATACACACATAACATAACATATAGGCACATACACACAGTATATTTGCCCATTATAAAGGTGTTCTATTATGGTCAGTTTATGTCCATTCTTTCCAAGTCAACCCTACCATAATTTTAAAAAACTTTGTTCATGATGCTCACGTGTCCATCTCAAACACAGTGAATTTGATTATGTTGTACCCCTGTTTACAAAGTGTTTCCTCACCCAGCGATTCTGGCTGAGTATTCAGCAGTAAATCCAGTATGATGTAGAAGCCTGCATACAAATTACTGCTGAACAACCTCTGCCTCAGTTAGTTGACTTGCAACATTGCCAATTATTTGCAGGTGGGCCAATCAACAAGATAGGATGTCCTGGAATTAATTTATGTGAAAGCATGCTGTAGTTACAAGGCTTTATCTTAATTGCAGTGTAAAATTTGATGCAACTGATATTTAACCTTTAGGCATTTTAACAGAAGATGAATTAATCTTTGGAAACCAACACTTTGTAGAAAAATGAAGAGAGCCAGATACAGAAAACTATTTAAATAGGTTTGTTTCCTTGGTCGTCTAAAAGTCAAGTTAGTTTGACAGGAATGGACAGAGTACTTCCTTTATGGGTGGCACGGTGGTGCAGTGGTTAGCACTGCTGCCTCAGGGCACCGAGGACCCAGGTTCGATCCCGGCCATGGGTCACTGTCCGCGTGAAATTTGCACACTCTGCACCTGTCTGTGTGGGTCGCACCCCTACAACCCAAAGATTTGCAGGGTAGGTGGATTGGCCACGCTAAATTGCCCCTTAATTGGAAAACAATGCTTCCATTATTTAAAAAAAAAGAACAGTTCCTTTGTGACAGGATGTGCTAAACCCTTTGTCCAATGGATTTGGACTTGTCCACAAGTGGAAACATCTTCTCCATGTCTACCTGATCAAACCCCTTCACCTTTTTAAAGGCTTCCATTAAATTACCCTTCTTTTTTCTATATTTAACTGTTCTATATTTAATATTATGACCCCATTACTTGAACACTGCTGCTCTGGGGAGCCTTATACTAAGGTGGTACTAATGCATTATTGATACCAGTCTCGCATGTACAATTGCTTTGTCCATTTAATCAAGAGGCAAACGGATTTACTGGGAGAACATTTAATAATAATAATAATAATAATAATAGCTTATTGTCACAAGCAGGCTTCAATGAAGTTATTGTGAAAAGCCCCTTGTCGCCACATTCCAGCGCCTGTTCGGGGAGGCTGGTACGGGAATAGAACCCGCGCTGTTGGCCTTGTTCTGCATTACAAGGCAGCTGTTTAGCTCACTGTGCTAAACCAGCCCCTTTAATGCAGTTCCACGACCTAGTTAAATATTCTTTTACCTTGAGCAAGCTGCAGATGAGGCAAGAAGAAATAGATTTGTAATGGGAATGGGCAGGACAGAATTATGTTTATTAAGTACTATCCAGAGGGTCAAAGCCAGGTTTTAAGTCATTGTAACCTGTACATGTACCAGGATGGCATGGTGTCCAGCACCAGCAGTTTCACCTGTGTCACAATGATCAAGGTTTTGAGGTGGTAATGACGCCATCATTACTTCACTGAAACTGACAGCAATATCTGGAGTTCACACGTGCAGATTAAAGTAGAAATCCAGAAAATGCTGTCAGTGATTCTACACTTCTGCAGCACATCCTATCCTGAGAGGAAGTAGCCCCTGCCCCCCCTCCCCCATCCACATAACCGTTGATCCCATTTGTCCCAAGTGCTATATCTAGCCGCCTCTTGAATATATTCAATATTTAGCATCAACTACTTCCAGTGGTAATGAATTCCACAGGCTCACCACTCTTTGGGTGAAGGAATGTCTCTTCATCTGTCTGAAATGGTTTACCCCAAATCCTCAGACTGTGACACCTGGTTCTGGACACACCCACCATCGGGAACATTTTCCCTGCATCTATCCTGTCCAGTTCTGTTAGAATTTTATAAGTCTCTATGAGATCCCCACTCATTCCTCTGAACTCCAGCGTGTCAATCTCTCCTCATATAACAGTCCCGCCATCCCTGGAATCAGTCTGTTAAACCATTGCTGCACTCCCTCGAGAGCAAGAACATCCTTCCTCAGAAAAGGAGATCAAAACTGCACACAATATTCCAGTTGTGGCCTCACCAAGGCCCTGTATAATTGCAACACATCCCTGCTCCTGTACTCAAAACCTCTCGCAATGAAGGCCAACATACCATTAGCCTTCTTTAACGCCCATTACACCTGCATGCTTATTTCAGCGACTGGTGCACAAGGACACCCAGGTCCCGCTGCACACTCCCTTCTCCCAACTTACAACCATTCAGGTAGTAATCTGTTTTTTGCATCTAAAGTGAATAACCTCACACTTATCCAAATTATACTGCATCTGCCATTAATTTGCCCACTCGCCCAACCTGTCCAGATTGTGCTGTAGGATCTCTGCATCCTTGTCATAGTTCACAATTATTTAATTACTGATGACTGCACTTGGTACTTTGAGTATTCGTTCATTGAAAGGAGTCAAACAAAAAAGCATTAAGCAAGCATTATCTGATATCAAGTGAATGAGTCAATGATTCCTCTCCAATTTTGCAAGGCTGAAGGCTCCTGTCAAAAACTCTGCAGCCCGACTTCCAACCCCATTCCCCTTTCTCAGCTGCTTGTTGAGGCAAAATATGAGAGCGTGGAGTACTGGTGTCCTCTTTGATGCTGAACCGAGTTCCAATATTGCATCCGTCACCAACACAAATGTTTATAGTTCTGCATCATCACTCACCCCCACAGAAACTTTCAGCCAAGCCTCAGTTTCCAGTCTCACCTCCCAGTGTTCTTTTCTTTAACCTCCTGTGATCTAAACCGCATAAATCCAATTTTCCCAGAACTCTGCCATCTCTATCCTATTCCATTAATCTCCATCCCATTCACATTACTACCCTTGTCAGTCTCGAAGGGCTCTTCACTCCCCAAGGAATGAACTTAAAATCGACATACGCTTGATGGGTCTTAGCCCATTCTATCTTTGCAATCGCCGTAGGGATTTATGCCTGTGCATGCCCCTGTTCTTACTATGGCCTACTCCTGATCACCTCCTCATCATTCCATTGGATCACTCATGGTACAGCCTTTAGTGATTTTGACCTCCCCACTCTGGATCACTCTTCCTAAATCCCACCTGCTTGCTACTTTTCCTCCCACTTTCAAGAGCATTCTCTGAATCCACTTCTTTGATCGAGTCTAGGCTGGTATCCCTTATTTCTCTTTCACCACTCATCAGCGTTGCGACTCTCTGAAGCACCTCAATTACTACATTCATGATATCATGTAACTACAAACCATCCTAATTTTTCATCACATTGCAAGATTGTACCTGCGATGTCCTTCAGTAGTAACAGCCTTCCACCATATACTCGGCTTAAGTTTTCACAGAGGAAGTTGGAAAAATTTAGATCAATACCAAAAAAGGGATGAAGAGCTCGGTGTCAATTCATTAAAAAAACATGCAGGGCTCATTTAACTTTGTCTGTGAAATTAATTACTGTATAGCGGTGACTAATACAAACATTGACTTGTGAGCAGCAGGGTCAAAGAAGTGTTGATAAGTGGAGTGGAGAGGAATACATAGGTCTCAACACTTTGCAAAGATCAGAGGCATATCAATCAACGGGACACATTTCCCACCAAACACATACATGCTGCAGTTGAGAAAAACTCATCTTAAAAGGTCAGGAAACATGAAACAGTTCTGGAGTGCTACGGTTCTGTCAACAGCAACATTAAATGGGAAGTGGCTGCTCTCAAAGGAGGGGTTTCATGGAACGACAAATATCAAAGGCTAGATTTAAATGGAGCTTTCAAGAACCATCATCATACGTGTATTGCATCAATCAATCAATGTACAGTAGAGCAGTTTGAAGCTTAAGAAAATAGATACAAGTATAAGCTCTGTCATCCAATTTCCCACATGCATAAACAAACCTTCACAAGTCACAGGAATAGCACTACTTCTGAAAGGGTAATAATGGTACTTTTTCCCCTCACATTCATCAATATCTTGGATTAATATCTTATTGTCCTCACAAAACAATTCCCATTGCAGGCCCAGAGTTCTTGAGGTTACAGTGGTATTCTGAAAAGTCCCACTAACTTCTCCGGGTGACTCAGCTATATATGTTAAGCATCTCTATACGCCACAGAGAGCAAACAGTAAGGTCACGTCCAGGCTTAAATCTGGACTCCATCAAGTTAGTCGGGTTTTGCTTTGCTGGGAGCAGGTTATGTGAATATTGGCTTCACTGGCCTGGGTTACAGAGGTGAAGAGAAGAATTAGCCAAAGGTTCCTACATCTGACAGTTTATCAATATTCCATGCTGGACTGCACATTAGGTTTAACAGTGCTATCCTCCATGATTAAATAGCCAACTGTCACTCACATTCACACGTGGCAAATGGCCACTGGGTGAGGTACCGGAAGGCTCCAAGTGCCTGTCGAACTGCACCCCAACGTCAGTCAGCATCATCAGGAATTGAGGAGGCAGAAGGGAAAAGGAAGAGAGGAAAAAGATTAGTGGACACAACTGTATTTAAACTTGTGCGAGGAACATGCGAATGTACAAATATTTACAGTACAGTAGTTCCTACTTTCAAATGATTGAACAAAAATGTTGAAAACTCTCCTACTGAAGATGAGAGTAGTTTGCATTTCTCCAAAAACAACAACAATTTGCATTTATATAGCACGTTTAACATGGTAAAGCAACCTCACAGGAGCAGCAAACAAATTTGGCACTGAGCCACGTAAGGAGATATTATGACAGGTGATCAAAATCTTGACCAAAAGCTTAGGTTTTAAGGAGTGTGTTGAAAGAGGAAAAGAGGTGGAGAGGAGGCAATTCTGCTGTTGGGATATTTTAGCTCACGGTATGGTCACTTATAGTGCAGCAGCTAAAATCGGTATGGATGGTGAACCAAAACTGAAGCAATGCAGATATCTTGTCGGGCTGGAGGACATTATGGAGATGGGGTGCAAGGGACTTGAACGAAGAAGAGGATGAGAATTTTAAAATAGAGGCATTGTTCAACCAGGAACCACGGTAGGTCAGTGAGCATAGGGGTTACATAGGGCTTGCTGTGAGTCAAGGTATAGGCAGGAGAGCTATGGACCATTTAATGCTTATGGAGGGTGGCAGGTAAGAGGCCAGCCAGGAGTTTGTGGGAAGAGTTAAGTCTAAAAATAAAGGCGTGCACTATTCCTGCCAACTAATACCTACAGATGTTTCTGAGATTCTGATGTTGAATTTAGGGAGGTTCAAAGAGAGAAAATGCAAAGTAAACTCTGTGACCTCTATACTACACCAACATTAGTGTATTTAATTCTGACTCCTATAAGAAAGTGGTTATGAGGAAAGTGTTCAAATGAGGGAAAACCTCATTGATTCTAGATTTCCAACCACTCACTCATGAGTACAGACAGATTTTAACCTATTAGAAGAAAAAATGGGACCTGGGGTAAAAAGGAAGAAACGAGAGAGGTGATTCAACTAATTAAAATTCCAAAAGCGACAGACTGCTTAATCCATCACAGTACAATCTTATTTTGTATTTAATATATTCTATATTCTCCATCCATAGCAACCATACTTAATTTAACAGAGAGCAAGATCTATCATGCCCTCAAGACAGAGTGTAAGATTTAGACGGTCACTAACAACCACTTATTGTGCTCTATGCCTCCTTGTGTAACAATATAACTGTATATTTACAGTGCTCTATAAAAGATGACCACATGAAATAAACACAGTACCATAAGTACTTTGACAAGGGTTATGGGGGATAGGCAGGAAAGTGGAGTTAAGGCCACAATCAGATCAAGCATGACTGTTGAAGCAGATTTCATGGACCGAACTCCTGCTCCTATTTCTTACGATGATAACATTAGTTCCCAAAGAGCATCATTCAGTCATTTGCACATCAATTAGCTGATTGGAGGACCTATGTAGTGCATTTTCCAGCTGCAGAACATTACATATTGTCCCCAAGGAGCTGTTGCTTCAGACTGTGCACCCGTTCCTCGTTCTCAGAATATTTCTCAAGAAGTGACCAGTTTGAAAGAACATAGAACATACAGTGCAGAAGGAGGCCATTTGGACTGTGGCAGGAAACCGGAGCACCCGGAGGAAACCCACGCAGACACGGGGAGAACGTGCAGACTCCGCACAGACAGTGACCCAGCAGGGAATCAAACCTGGGACTCTGGCGCTGTGAAGCCACAGTGCTATCCACGTGTGCTACCGGGCTGCCACAGTAAGGTTAAGGAATGCTGAAAGGTTAAGGAATGCAGTAGATGTAGTATGGAGGGAGCTGCAGAAGGCATGCTAATAACTGTCTCCCAAGCAGTTTGTGTCAAATATTCAGGCACATAACTATGGCAGGAATATAACGTTTGATCAACAAACAGGAAACAAGGAATTACAGCAATTGGATATGGCTGCACGGCAGCATAGTGGTTATCTCTGTTGCTTCACAGCGCCTGGGACCCGGGTTTGATTCCCGGCTTGGGTAAGCCTACTTGTGACACTAATAAGATTATTATTATTATTGTTCGGATTGGAGAAAAGCTGTCAGTGGTGTACTCCAGTGAGCAATGCACTTTTCTTTGGTATCTATAGATAATATGGGCCTGGGATGAAGGAAAAACAATCTCAAATTTTATGGCACCAAATGAGGAGTTTTGGTACAATTGGAGGGTTATAAAAGGCTTAGGTAATCAGAATGGGCAAATGCATTTTAATGGAGATAAAAAAAGATGTAGATGAACAGAGAGCACTGGGGTTTAAACACATTATTTACCTGTAGCTTCACTTTTTTGAAATTAAGACTGTTCAAGTCTGGATTTTAGAACTAGCAGCATACAGTAGAAGTGTATAGAAATAATGATGATTTTCTACACAGCAGTGGCTATGCTACAGTTAGAGAATTGTGCAGCTTGATTGCTCGCTAGAAAAAGGACATTAAAGCAAAAAATTTCATACTGAGCATTGATGCAATAATTACGGAGTATGGGGCGGTTGAAGCAGACACCATTGCATCTTTTTAAGGGAAATCTCAATAAATATTTTAACTGGAGGAAGATACTAAGCTATGGGAAAATGCTGTCCCATTAAATCAATCATTGACAATAATGTTACTATAATTTCCATCCAATATTAGCTTGTTAAATACTTGCTTTTATCAGTTCAGGCATTTGATTTTGTCAAATTCATTCTGAGAAGAAAGTAGAGGAGGTAATTTTGCTTATTTATTTGTCAACTCTCGATATTGTCCTGATTTCATAGAACATACAGTGCAGGAGGACGACATTTGGCCCATCGAGTCTGCACCGACCCACTTAAGCTCTCACTTCCACCCTATCCCCGTAACCCAATAATCCCTCCTAACCTTTTTTGGTCACTAAGGACAATTTATCATGGCCAATCTACCTAACCTGCGCGTCTTTGGACTGTGGGAGACAACCGGAGCAGCCAGAGGAAACGCACGCAGACACGGGGAGAACGTGCAGACTCCACACAGACAGCGACCCAACGGAAAATTGAACCTGGCACCCTGGTGCTGTGAAGCAACAGTGCTATCCACTTGTGCTACCGTGCTGCCCTTTTTATAAAAAGCGCCAAAGTTACAATTTTATATGAAAAGACAAATTAATACTGTGCAAACCTGGAGGTACCAAGTAGTGATAATTTTAAGTCTCAGTACATAATTATTCCAATTATATATCAAACTATAAAACTCATACAGGTAGAGTAAAGAGAAAATCCTGAGCATATTCACCATCTACCTGGAATGTCCAAAATTAAGCCCGGACTGCTCCCTCCCCAAGCCACAAGAACTAAAGAGCACAAGGAATAGGAGCAAGAGTAGGCCATTTGAGCCTGGTTGACCATTCATCATCACTAATTATAATCTGCCAATGAAAATGACCCATTCATTTCCACTCTTTTCCACCTGTTAAACAATTTTCAATCAATGCATGTTTTAATATCCAATCTTCCTGTAATAACCCCTTGAAGCATCTTCATGAATGCTTTTTGAAAATTCAAATACATCACATCCACTTGTTCCCCATTCCTGATTAAGGAGGGCACGATGGAGGATTCGAGCACTGAGGCAATATGGATAGAGCTAAGAAATAGGAAGGGTGCAGTAACATTGTTGGGACTTTACTGCAGGCCTCCCAAAAGCGAGCGTGAAGTAGAGGTACAAATATGTAGACAGATTATAGAACAATGTAGGAGCAATAAGGTGGTTGTGATGGGAGATTTTAACTTCCCCAACATTGAGTGGGACTCATGTAGTGTTGGAGGTGTAGATGGAGCAGAATTTGTAAGGAGCATCCAGGAGGGTTTTTTACAGCAGTATGTAAATAGTCCAACTCGGGGAGGGGCCATGCTGGACCTGGTATTGGGGAATGATCCCGGCCAGGTGGTTAAAGTTTCAGTCGGTGATTACTTTGGGAATAGTGATCATAATTCCGTAAGTTTTAGAATACTCATGGGCAAAGACGAGAATGGCCCGAAAGGAAGATTGCTAAATTGGGGAAAGGCCAAGTATAACAAAATTCGGCAGGAGCTAGGGAATGTGGATTGGGAGCAGCTGTTTAAGGCTAAATCCACATTTGAAATGTGGGTGTCTTTTAAGGAAAGGTTGATTAGAGTGCAGGACAGAATGTCCCTGTGAAAATGAGGGATAGAAATGGCACGATTAGGGAACCATGGATGACGGGTGGAATTGTGAGACTAGCTAAGATGAAAAAGGAAGCATTCATAAGATCGAGGTGACTCAAAACTTATGAAGCTTTGGAGGAACATCAGGAAAGTAGGACAACTCTCAAACGCGCAATAAAGAGGGCAAAAAGAGGTCATGAAATATCTTTGGCTAACAGGATTAAGGAAAATGCCAAAGCCTTTTATTCGTATACAAGGAGCAAGAGGGTAACTAGAGAAAGGATTGGCCCACTCAAAGACAAAAGAGGGAATTTATGCGTGGAGTCAGAGGAAATGAGTGAGATTCTTAATGAGTACTTTGCATCGGTATTCACCAAAGAGAGGGGCATGACAGACGTTGAGGCTAGGGATAGATGTTTAAATACTCTAGGTCATGTCGGCATAAGGAAGGGGGAGGTTTTGGGTATTCTAAAAGGCATTAAGGTGGACAAGTCCCCAGGACCGGATGGGATCTATCCCAGGTTACTGAGGGAAACGAGGGACGAAATAGCTGGGGCCTTAACAGATATCGTTGCAGCATCCTTGAGCACGGGTGAGGTCCCGGACGACTGGAGAATTACTAATGTTGTCCCTTTGTTTAAGAAGGGTAGCAGGGATAATCCAGGGAATTATAGACCTGTGAGCTTGACGTCAGTGGTAGGCAAACTGTTGGAGAAGATACTGAAGGATAGGATCTATTCACATTTGGAAGAAAATAGACTTATCAGTGATAGACAGCATGGTTTGTGCAGGGACGGTCATGTCTTACAAACCTAATAGAATTCTTTGAGGAAGTGACAAAGTTAATTGATGAGGGAAGGGCTGTAGATGTCATGGACTTCAGTAAGGCGTTTGATAAAGTTTCCCATGGCAGGTTGATGGAAAAAGTGAAGTTGTATGGGGTTCAGGGTGTACTAGCTAGATGGATAAAGAACTGGCTGGGCAACAGGAGACAGAGAGTAGTGGTGGAAGGGAGTGTTTCAAAATGGAGAAAGGTGACTAGTGGTGTTCCGCAGGGATCCGTGCTCAGACCACTATTGTTTGTGATATACATAAATGATCTGGACGAAGGTATAGGTGGTCTGATTAGCAAGTTTGCAGATGATACTAAGATTGGTGGAGTTGCAGATAGCGAGGAGGACTGTCAGAGAATACAGCAAAATATAGATATATTGGAGAGTTGGGCAGAGAAATGGCAGATGGAGTTCAATCCAGGCAAGTGCGAGGTGATGCATTTTGGAAGATCTAATTCAAGAGCGGACTATATGGTCAATGGAAGAGCCCTGGGGACAATTGATGTACAGAGAGATCTGGGATTTCAGGTCCATTGTACCCTGAAGAAGGCATACAGCATGCTTGCCTTCATCGGACGGGGTATTGAGTACAAGAGTCGGCAGGTCATGTTACAGTTGTATAGGACTTTGGTTAGGCCACATTTGTAATACCGTGTGCAGTTCTGGTCGTCACATTACTAGAAGGACGTGGATGCTTTAGAGAGGGTGCAGAGGAGGTTCACCAGGATGTTGCCTGGTATGGAGGGTGCTAGCTATGAAGAAAGGTTGAGTAGATTAGGATTGTTTTCGTTGGAAAGACGGAGGTTGAGGGGGGACTTGATTGAGGTCTACAAAATTATGAGAGGTATGGACAGGGTGGATAGCAACAAGCTTTTTCCAAGAGTGCGGGTGTCAATTACAAGGGGTCATGATTTCAAGGTGAGAGGGGGAAAGTTTAAGGGAGATGTGCGTGGAAAGTTTTTTTTACGCATAGGGTGGTGGGTACCTGGAACGCTTTGCCAGCGGAGGTGGTAGAGGCGGGCACGATAGCATCATTTAAGAGGCATCTAGACAGGTATATGAACGGGCGGGGAACAGAGGGAAGTAGATCCTTGGAAAATAGGTTTAGATAAAGGGTCTGGATCGGCGCAGGCTGGGAGGGCAGCAGGGCCTGTTCCGGTTCTGTAATTTTCTTTGTTCTTTTTGTTCTATTCCACTCTACTAGTTACATCCTCAAAAACTGATTTGCGAAGCACTATTTTTCTTTCATAAAACCGCATTGACTTAACCCGATCATACTGATTTTCCAAGTGGGTGTTACCATGTCCTTCATAATAAATATTAGCATTTTCCACATTAGCTGATGTCATGCCAGCCGGCCTGTAGTTCCTTCCTTCCCCCTTCCCCCCCCCCCCCCCCCCCCACCACCACTTTCTTAAATAATGGGAGTTACGTTTGCTACCTTCCAAACCACAGGGACCATTTTCGAATCTAGGGAATTCCAGAAGATATCTGGGCACCATCAGGATCATCTCTTAGGCTTTGAAATTTGCTTTTCAGAATCTATAAATCCTTTCAATAAATAAATTATTAATTCTTCCTGACACACATAAGCACAGTGGAGCAATGGGTTTTTGTTTTTACAGAATTGCTTGCAAGGTTCACTTCCTATGAAATTAATTAGATATTAACAGTGGAGCAGCATCCGTAAACCAGCTTTCAAATCATAGAGATCGTAAATGAAGGATAAAGTTTACCCTCAACAGTTTTTACTGAATAAAGACAACTACTTCAATCTAAGCGTCCAAAGTTTGGAAAAGGAATCTGGATTCACCCGAAAATCCAGATTCCTTCAGGATTATGGACACATTAAATTGGTTAATTTCCAAATCAGCAACTAGATCAAAAAGATTAACCGCACAGGATGCACATGCAGTCTTGTTAATTTAGACAGGCACACATATTCTGCCCCATGCCCATTGCTCTCACTGGACGCAGTTCTCCATACCTACCATTGTGTTCATGAGTGTGTCAAAAATGCAGCAGAAGCAGGTTTTATGCACTACATTTTTGTGAAGATTGCAAGATAGATTATGATAAACAGGATTTCGGGGAGACTGCTGAATAGCCCGTTAAACAAGAGTTAATTCAAGACAAAGCTAAAGGTATTTAAATGAACCATATGAAGATCTAATCTGCAAAAAATGTTATTGCTTGCTTTAGGGAACAAAATAAAGGACTCTGTGTGTTAAGACTATTACAACACTGGACTTCCGGTGGCGGCGATGTTTGAGTGAGCCGCACATTCGGCGGGCTCTCACTCCGGCGGGGCTTTAGGGCTGATTCCCCGCGATAGCGGGACCACGGATCGGCAAAAAGGCGGCCGCGAAAGTGCTGGAGAGCGGGCTGCAATCGATGGAACCGTGGGAGTCCAGGAAGTAGAGGAAGAGAGAGAGAAAGGGACAGAGGCAAGGAGCAGAGGAAGCTGACCTGGAACTTAAGATGGCGGACACACGGACCTTTCATGCTCCAGGAGATGGAAAACAGTTTTAAGTCGCTGAAGCAGGACAACTTGGACCCACTTCAGAAGGCAGTGGATCAGCTGAATCAGAGGCTGGATGCTCAAGAGGTAAAAGTTAAGGAGCTGGGAGAAGGAAGGCGGCAGCGAAAGTGCTGAGGAGTGGGCTGCGGCACATAGAACAGCGTGAGTCCAGAAGGCAGAAGAAAAAAAGAGAAAAAGGGACAGAGGCAAGGACCTGAAGAAACTTACCTGGGACCTAAGATGGCAGACACACGGACCCTGGACTCAGCAATCCAGCAGGCGCTGGATAACATGCTCCAGGTAATGAAGTCCAGTTTTGAAGCGCTGAAGCGGGACAGCTTAGACCCAATCCAGAAAGCGGTGGATCAGCTGAACCAGAGGCTGGATGCGTAAGATGTTAAAGTTAAGGAGCTGGGAGAGGCGGTGGAGGAGCAGGCGGATGCGCAGACGGTCGCGGTGCTAGAAGTTGACGGGCTGAAGGAGCGGCAGAGAAGACTGCTGGACAGAGTGGAGGAGCTGGAGAATAGAGTCCGCAGGAACAACCTGAGGATGGTCGGCCTCCCGGAGGGGGCTGAGGGAGCTGATGCCGCAGCGTTTGTAGCAGACCTATTGATGCAGCTGATGGGGGCCGAAGCCTTTCCGCGACCGCCGGAGCTGGAGAGGGCACACAGGGTGCAGGCAAGGCAGGGGCGGCCGGGCGGACCCCCCCCGCCTGATGGTGATTAGGTTCCACAGGTTCGTGGGCAAGGAGCGGGTGCTGCGGTGGGCAAAGAGCGCCAGGAGCAGCACATGGAACAACGGTCTTCTCCGCATTTACCAGGACCTAAGCCAGGAGGTGGCTCGGCGGCGAGCAGCCTTTAAGAATGTCAAGGAGGTGCTGTTCAAGAAGCACGTGAAGTTTGGTCTGCTGTTCCCGGCTCGCCTATGGGTCACGCACCAGGGTCAACACCACTACTTCTCCGAACCTGAAGAAGCGATGGATTTTGCAAGGGATCAGGGGCTGGTCCCGAAAAGAGGCCCCACGGACGCGGATTAGGGACCGAGGATTTACCGTGGGAAGGTACGCCGAATGGGCCTGGACTGCTGTTCAACGGTTTGCTGGGTCAAAGGTGCCAAGCGGAACATTTGGGACTCTTTCCTTTGTTCATGGACATTGGTTTGGGGGTTTTTTTTTTTCTTTTTTCTCATGTTTTTGTTTTTTCCTCTTTTTCCTGTTTTTTCCTTTTTGGGCGGATTTGTACTTTTTGTGCAGCTCGCGGAGGACACTGGAGCCGGCTTGCTCCAGTGGGTTGGAGAGAGGGATGGGGCGCCGGGGAGTGGGGAGGAGGACGGGGAAACAATGGGAATGAGACAGGAAGGCGCCGGATTATTGAGTCACCGGGCTAGCAGATTGGCTAGCTAAGGGCTGGATTAGCCAGGTCTTCCACTCGGATTTGGACTCGAAGTCCAGGGGGGTGACAATCATGATCAACAAGCGGGTGCAATTTGAGGCGGAGGGCATAGCCGCAGACAGCGGGGGGCAGATACCTGATGGTACGGGGCAGACTGGAGGGGAGAAGAGTGGTGCAAGTGAATATATATGCCCCAAACTGGGATGACGTGGACTTCATTAAAAGAGTGCTGGGGAAGATCCCAGACCTGGACTCTCGCAGGCGAATAATGGGGGGGGGGACTTTAACATGGTCCTTGACCCGGCTTTGGATCGGTCGTGTCCCAGAACGGGTAGACTCCCAGCAATGGCGAGGGAGCTGAAAGGGTTTATGGAGCAAATGGGGGCAGTAGACCCCTGGAGAGAGAGACAGCCGACAGGAAGGGGCTACTCATTTTACTCGCACGCCCATAAAGTATATTCTAGGATAAATTTCTTCGTACTAAGCAAGGATTGTATAGGGGAGGTAAAGAACACGGAATACTCGGCAATTACTATCTCAGACCATGCCCCGCACTGGGTAGACCTGTAGATCGGGGGAGCGAGCTACCAACGCCCGCAATGGAGGCTAGACGTGGCACTGCTGTCGGAGGAGGGGATCTGTGAGAGGCTTCGGAGGTGTATGCAAAATTACTTGCAGGTGAATGACACGGGGGAGGTCTAAAGGCAGTAGTGCGGGGGGGGAGCTGATTTCAATTGGGGCCCACAGAGCCAAGGCAGACAGGGCAGAGATGGATAGATTGGTCAGGGAAATGGGTCGGATAGATGAAGAGCACGCGGAGTCCCCGGGGGAGGTTTTACTCAGGGAGAGGCAGAGACTACAGGCGGAACTGGGGGCACTATCCACGAGTAGGGCCGTGGAACAGCTTAGGAAGGCGAGGGGAGTTGTGTACGAGCATGGGGAAAAGGCTAGCAGACTGTTAGCGCAGCAACTCAGGAGGAGGGAGGCGGCCAGGGAAATAGGTAGAGTGAGGGATGGGGAGGGGCGCAAAGTGGAGGACCCGGCAGGATTGAATAAGGTATTCTGGGACTTCTATCGCAAGCTGTATACTTCGGAGCCGCCGGAAGAACCGGAGGAGATGAAAAGGTTTCTGGACGGGTTAACCTTCCCAACAGTAGGTGGGGGGCGAGTGGATGAGCTGGGGGCCCTGATTAGAGTGGAGGAGGTATTGGGGGGCCTAAAGGCCATGCAGTCGGGGAAAGCCCCGGGGCCGGATGGATACCCAGTAGAGTTCGGAGGCGTGCGGGTCCTACAGGCCAATCTCCCTGATTAATGTTGACGCCAAGCACCTGGCAAAGGTACTGGCGGTTAGAATGGAGGACTGCGTACCGGAGGTGATTGGGGAGGACCAAACTGGGTTCGTGAAAGGTAGGCAGCTGGCGGCCAACCTGAGAAGATTACTTAATGTGATAATGATGCCCCCGGCGGGTAGGGAGGTGGAGGTAGTGGTGGCGATGGATGCCGAGAAGGCCTTTGACCGGGTGGAGTGGGACTATCTATGGGAGGTGCTCGGACGGTTTGGGTTTGGGAGGGATTGGTAGATTGGATCAAATTATTATATCACGCCCCGAGGGCCAGCGTCAGGACTAACAGAGAAGTGTCGGCGTACTTTAGGTTGTACCGAGGGACCAGACAGGGCTGCCCGCTCTCCCCGCTGCTGTTTGCGCTGGCCATAGAGACGCTGCCGATTGCGATGAGAGCCGCAGAGGGATGGAAGGGGATGGTGAGGGGTGGGGTAGAACATAGGGTCTCTCTTTATGCAGACGACCTGCTCCTGTACGTGTCGGACCCAGTGGGTGGGATGGGAAGTATACTGGGAATGTTGAGGAAGTTCGGTCAGTTCTCAGGGTACAAATTAAATACGGCCAAGAGTGAAATGTTTGTGGTACAAGCAAGGGGTCAGGAGAACAGATTGAGAGGACTACCGTTTAGGCTGGTTGAGGAAAATTTCCGGTATTTGGGGATCCAGGTGGCACGAGACTGGGGCAGGCTGCACAAGTTAAATTTGGCCAGGGTGGTGGAGCAAATGAAGGGAGAGTTTCGGAGATGGGATGCACTCCCGCTGTCACTGGCAGGGAGGGTGCAGACTGTAAAGATGACAATCCTCCCTAGATTTCGGTTTGTTTTTCAGTGCATCCCGATCTTTGTTCCACAGTCCTTCTTCAAAAGAGTTAACAGGATGATCATGAGCTTTGTCTGGGTGGGAAAATCCCCGCGGGTGAAGGCGGCGATGTTGGAGAGGAACCGCAGCGAGGGAGGGCTGGCTTTGCAGAGTCTGATTAATTATTACTGGGTGGCCAACATCGCTATGATAAGGAAGTGGATGGTGGGTACGGGGTCTATCTGGGAGCGGGTGGAGGCGGCTTCGTGCAGGGGCTCCAGCTTGGGAGCCCTGGTCACGGCTCCTCTACCGCTGGCCAAGTACTCCACCAGCCCGGTAGTGGTGGCGACCCTGCGGATATGGGGCCAGTGGAGGAGGCATGTAGGGGAGACGGGGGCGTCGGTTTGGGCGCCAATCTGCGACAACCATCGGTTTGCCCCCGGGTGTATGGATGGGGGGTTTCGAGTATGGCGGCGGGCGGGGGTGGGAAGGGTGGGCGATATGTTCCTGGAAGGGAGCTTTGCGAGTTTGAGGAGCTTGGAGGAGAAATTTGGGCAGGTAAGGGGAAATTATTTTAGATACCTACAGTTGCAGGACTTTGTTCGTATACAGATCCCATCTTTCCCACGCCTCCCGCCAATGGGGATCCTAGGCAGAATAGTCTCTAGGGGGGAAGAAGGGGAGGGTAGAGTCTCGGGTATTTATAAGGTGCTCATGAGGGAGGAAGGGTCCCAGAGGAACTGAAACTTAAATGGAGGAGGAGCTAGGCGGGGAAATGGAGGACGGGCTGTGGGCAGAAGCCCTGAGTAGGGTAAATTCGACCGCAACATGTGCCAGGCTCGGCCTGATTCAATTTAAGGTCGTTCACCGGGCCCACATGACGGTGGCTCGGATGAGCAAATTCTTTGGGGTAGAGGACAAATGCGCTAGGTGCGCAGGAGGACCAGCGAACCACGTTCACATGTTTTGGGCATGCCCTAAGCTGAGGGGGTACTGGGAGCAATTTGCGGGGATCATGTCCCGGGTGCTAAAAACAAGGGTGGTGATGAGTCCAGGGGTGGCAATTTTTGGGGTTTCGGATGACCCGGGAGTCCAAGGGGAGATAGAGGCCGATGTTTTGGCCTTTGCTTCCCTGATAGCCCGGCGACGAATACTATTGGCGTGGAGGGACTCAAAGCCCCCGAAGACTGAGTTGTGGGTTGCGGACATGTCGAGTTTCCTGGGTATGGAAAAAATTAAGTTCGCCTTGAGGGGCTGTACAGATGTACAGGGGTTCGCCCGGAGGTGGCAACCATTTATTGACTTCTTTGCGGGAGAGTGAGCGTTAGCGGGGGGGGGGGGGGGGGGGGGGGGGGGGGGAAAGAGTAGAGTAGGAGGGAATAAATGGCGGGTAGTACTGGTGGGAGAGGAGCGGGCTTGTGCAGTATGTTACGATTGAAGTATTGAAAGTACATGGATGTTTGCACATTTTTGCCTTTTTTGATTTCTTTCTGTTGATGTCTGTAACTGTTTACAAAGCCAAAAACTACCTCAATAAAATTGTTTACTAAAAAAAAAGACTATTACAACACTGAGGATAGAAACATTAGCAATTAGCCAGCAAATAAACATGCTGACTCATGAACTGCATATAATCAGGAAAAATAACTGCCACAATTAAGAAACAAGAAAATAAATCTCATGATAAAGCAGTTAAACAGCATTATTGTACAGTGGATTTTCCACATATTGAGCTTTGATAAGGGATCTCAAGCTTAGTCTTATTGCTTGCAGTCTTATCAGTTAATTGTATCATAGTTATTAACTTTTGATATTGAAAACCTTAATCTTCCCTCAGCTTCCTATGTTCCAAAGGTAAAAATCCCGGCCGACCCAATCTTTCCTCAATTAAAATTCTCCATTCCTGGTCACATCCTTGGGCATCTCTTCTCTATCCCTCTGTGATGACATCCCTCCTCCCATCGTGCAGTAATCAGAACTACATGCTGTACTTTGGCTACAGTCAAAGTAGCATTTTATACAATATGAGCATAACCTCACAATTCTTATACTTTTTTTTAATGTCCTGGCTAATGGAGAAAGGTGTCCTGTATGCTTTCTGAACCACCTTATTCATGTGTCCGGCTACCTTCAAGAATCTGTGGACATGTACTCCAAGGTTTCTCTGTTTCTCTATACTCAATAACAAATTGATGGCCACAGTTAAAATTACAAATACTCAGAATTAACTAATCATTGGTCACATAATTATTTTCAGTAATTATTATGTATCAGAGACGAAAAGCAGTCCGGCTAGCTCAGTCGGTAGAGCATGGGACTCTTTAATCACAAGGTCGTGGGTTCGAGCCCCACGTTCGATGCTTCAGTTTCTTTAATCTGAGAACATTGAGCTGAACTGTTTGGGCAGCATGGTGGCGCAGTGGGTTAGCCCTGCTACCTCACAATGCCTAGGTTCGATCCTGGCTCTGGGTCACTGTTCGTATGGGGTTTGCACATTCTCCCCATATTTGCGTGTGTTTCGCCCCCACAACCCAAAGGTGTGCAGGGTAGGTGGATTGGCCACCCTAAATTACCCCTTATTTGGAAAAAAATGAATTGGGCACTCTAAATTTAAAAAAAAATTATGTGGAGACTACATCCCCAGTGAGAAAGTGTCACGTGATCTGCAGCGATGTCAACAGAGAGTGTTCGAGCGGGTTTACAGTTCTCCATTTAGATTGCATGAACAACATCCCTAATAAAACCTCCCATCGTGTTTGTAAGAATCCAGAGTGTCCATACCTTTTCTCTTTGTGGCAAACTCAAGGATATCAATGGTAATTTATAGATCATCATTTAAAAATAATTGTGCTCAGGATGTGGGCAACATGGACAAGTTTTAATTTAAGGCCCATCCCTAGTTTCCCTCGGGAAGGGAATTCTCCAGTCTTCGGGCTGGCACTAGGTAGGAAATTCCTGGAGACTAACCCTGAAAAGGAATGGCGACATGCAGCCGAGTCAGGACCGTGAGTGAGCTGACTGGTGATTGTGCTTTCACAATATCTATTTCAGTGGGACAGGCAATTTTCCATTTAAACCATTTGGCTACAGCATACTCAGAAACATTCCATGCAGTGAAACAGGCCAAACACAAAGTAAAATAATACTGGTCGTAGGGTGGCAATGCATTGTTGAAGTAACCTTGGTGAATTGGTGCAGTGTACCCTGATGACACAGCTCTACCAATCAACAGCTTTAACAGAGTACAACCCAAGATGCTTCACAGGAGATTACAAGGTAAAACGGGACACCGATCCACATAGAGATATTACAGCAGATGAGCAAAAGATGGAGGTTGAGGAGGGGATCTCAAAGGAGGTAGTGAGGCTTATGGAGAGAATTCTCGAGCTTACGGCCTTGGCAGCTCAAGGTATGGCCGCCAATTGTGGGAAGGTTAAAATCAAGCCTGCAGAAGAGGCCGGAATTCATCCAAACGGTGAATATTCCAGCATAAATATGATCTGAGCCTTATGAACAGCTATAGTTTTGAGGTGACGTGGAAATCTATAATGGCTGACAACAGAGGTTAAAGTTTTCTGGATAGCAAGCGAGTGCAGACATTATTTTATCAAATTATATATACAAAACTCACATGAAAACTGCTATGTAAACATTTCCTATGAGGCTGCCCATGCTGACAGGTTCAGGCTAGCCTGCTTTGTTTTTCTGTGATGCCAGCAAGTCGCAGCCTAAAAATATCAAAAGCCCTGCGTCTTGTACAATCCCTAAAATTTGGAAACTAAAAGATGAGGCAGTCTCAAGATATTGGGTCGATAATTTAGGACTGAAAAGAGGAGGAATGACTTCACTCAAAGGGTTATGATTTTTTGGATCTCTCTACTCCAGAATATAGTGGATCCTCCATCATAGAATATTTTAAGGCTGGGATAGACAAATGTTTAGTGTCTCAGGGAATCGAGGGATATGGGGAAAGGGTGGGAAAGTGGAGTTGAAACCCAAAATCAGCCATGATGGTATTGAATGGCAGGGAAGGCTTGACGAGCCATATGGTCTACACCTGCTCCTATTCCTCATGTTCTTTAGATACTTTCTGTACACCTTCCTCATTACCCTTTGCTGATAAGAATCCTACTTTTCTGAAGCAACAGCCCCTAGTCGCCACATTCCGGCGCCTGTCCGGGGAGGCTGGTACGGGAATCGAACCGTGCTGCTGGCTTGCTTTAAAAGCCAGCGATTTAGCCGAGTGAGCTATAAAGAATCTGGTGGTGTGATTTTTGTAGTTACTCTCGCAGGGCGGGCCTGAGAGAACTGGCAGAGATGGGGGAGCCATCTTGATAGAGTGCCCTGGTCTGGGTCTGAAATAACCCAACCCCAACCAACTACACAAGCATTGGAGTGAACCCCACCCCACAAGGGCAATCACCCCCCCCCCCACTTCCCCCCACCACGCAGGCATTAGGTTGACCCCCTGCACCACACAGATATCAGGGCAAATTCCTCCCCACGACACAGGCATTGAAGCAAATTCCCTCCCCTAGCACACAGGTATTAGGACTACACCACTCCACACAGGCATCTGAGCGAGTCTCTCTCCCCTCCCCCACCACACAGGCATTGGCGCGACCCCCACATGCATCGGGGCGACTGCCCCAATCCCTCGGCATCGGAGTGAACCCCCCCCATTCCCTCCCCAGCAAACAGGCATTGGAGTGATCCCCCCTTCCTCTCCCCTATCTCACATACAACGGGGAGCTCCGTCCTCCACTCCCCCACCACACAGGCATCGGGGCAGCTCCCCTCCCCCACCACACAGGCATCGGGGCAGCTCCCCTCCCCCACCACACAGACATCGGGGCGACTTCCCCCTCCCCCACTACACAGGCATTGGGACGGCTCCCCTCCCCCACCACACAGGCATCAGGACGACCCCCCACCACCACACAGACATCAAGGGACCCTCCCCACCACACAGGCATCGGGACGACCCCCCCGCCTCCAACCACACAGGCATCAGGGCGCCTCCGTTTGCACTGACGGCTAATGCAGGCCCAAAATCATCCCAAATTAGCGTTTTGGAGGGTTCCAGACACAAGGTAATTGCCCAAACGAAGTTGAAACTTCCTGGGCAATTCCCGAGTAGTCAGTGCGTGGGGATTTCCCAGGGTTACCTCCAGGGCACGACATTACAGTGAACAGTAGATCCGGCCAATATATTCTTTGACTCACTGTGAACACAAGGTATATATCTGCCAGCGCATTACATAAGAATTGGCTGCATAAAAAGCATCTGATCCAACCTGGCACAATCTACAAAACTATCACTATTCAATCAAAAATACATGAAGCAGTGCTGCTCAGATTACAGTTCTCCATCTTTGGGAGTGATTGATAATACATTTGATGTCAATCAAAAAATTAAATCACAGAATGAAGCAGATTTTGTCTGGCAGTTGTGCTGACTAGGCGACCTAGGATTTGGCATAGGATACAAAGTCCAAGTCCAAATCCACAGCAGAAGCCAGCATTCCCAAATCAGCAATATGGGATATTCTATTCGCTCCACCTCACCAATTGTAATGCTGCCATAAGGACCCAATGCTTTAGCAAACTGCATCAACCAAAAGACATTCAGCATTAAACCTTGAAGCTCTAGGCTCAAAGCCCACTTTACATTTGCACTAAGTTCTAGCCCAGTCTAGACAGATTTATGCAGAGACATAATTGCACACATTAGTTGCCCTCAGTTACCTAGGGCTTGTGGACATTCTTCAAATTACCTACAAAATAAACACAGGTCGGCTATTGACCATTTATGTCATCATAATCAAGCTAAACCTGCCCTCAACCAATGTCCACACCTTTCCTTAAGTCTATTGCTGAATTAATGTTTAACTGCAAAACAAGTTTACAGAAAACGATCGGCAATCCACAATAAAACATGATTAAACAATAAAAATATTGAACCAAGAGTTTACTTGGGTAAAATTAGGTACTTCTATAAATGCCAAGAGCACAACAAAAGTAACTGGATCTTGATTTTCAACTGGTAAACTGCTGGAGGTGCACTTTTCTTTGGCATCATCTGCCTCCTCGGAGACGTCTGACGATCATTCTCAGGCTGGTGTGGGAGTGAATGACTATATGTTCCACATTTTCAGTTTCTGTATTTACGAATTCCATAGAATGCCATAACCTCTTTTGTTAGCATTAGTGCATCATTGTGTTTTGCATTGCTATCTTGCAGCTTCATCAACTTCAGGAGAAACTTTCCTCCTGAGCTGTGAATGAATCCCGATTGGTAAAGACTTTCCCACTGACGGTGTATCCATATACTGAAGCACTTAACTCTTCACACATGGCCACAATACCCTCACTGCTCCTATCTTCTCTATCCTTTCTGATTAACAATGCATTGGGAATATTACTCAGTATATGGTACTGATCCCAGAGGATTTCTCTTGAGTTTTCTGGTGCGATAAATGAGGATCTTTTGTTGATAGGTTTACTTTTCTTCAATATTTAAATACTAGCATTGGCTGCAAATAGGCAACTAGTTTAGTGGAACTTTTTAGAAAGCAGGTTAAAATCCATAGGATTTTGCTACATTCACAACAAACCCAGAAAAATAGGGCAATGATCAAAGAGCAACTGCAAAGAAAAACTGACCAGTAAGATATTAAACCTTGGCTGGAAGGGCAACTCAAATCCCCTCAGACAAAGGCAAACTGCCAGACACATTCAGATCTCCGCCTAGCACTCAAAGGATTAATTCACATCTTTAGTAGGAACGCAACTGCACAACTGAAAACAAGCACACTTCCTCCAAGCTGACAGCTTGAGCTTTACTCAAGCAAATGCAGCAGACTCAACGAAACACAACTAATCCCAAATTGAAAGATACCAAGGGAAAGCAAAATACCAAAACACCAAATACTCAATTTCAGAGTATAAAGCTACACGTCCACACACAAAGGTACTTCGGCCTTGAATGATTCCTCATGTAATACAGAAAAGCTCTGATATTAGCTAGCACTATCAAGAGATCATGCCCCGCAGTTGCAACAGCCTGCTGTCAAACGGTGTTAGAGCCATGACTGCCCTCCGGGCAAGGGGAAAAGATACATAAGAGGGCACGATGTTTTGATACAGGACACCGGGCACAGTACAGCTTGGTTTGAAATGGCCATATACTGCTTGAATGTCAAGTTTTGATATCTCCTGGGGCAGCATGGTGGCCTAGTGGTTAGCACAACTGCCTCACGGCGCTGAGGTCCCAGGTTCAATCCCGGCTCTGGGTCACTGTCCGTGTGGAGTTTGCACATTCTCCCCGTGTCTGCGTGGGTTTCGCCCCCACAACCCAAAAATGTGCAGAGTAGGTGGATTGGCCACGCTAAATTGCCCCTTAATTGGAAAAAATAATTGGGTAATCTAAATTTATTTAAAAAAAAAGTTGAGATATCTCCCACCACCACCCATTACGGGACGGCTACAGTTTCTGTACGTTAAAACTAGGTTTGTGGTTAAGATGCACGTGATGTGCCAGACTGTGTAAAGTTGGAAGGCAGTAATATTTGATTATGCTGACACTTTTGTATAGATTTGAAAGTGTAATTGCAAAATCATTTGAGGATTTACTGTAAATATAATTTTTGTTTGCAAATCCTTTTTCAATTAATTCACAGGGTGTGGGCTTTGTTAGCAAAGGAAGCGTTTCCATCCATACTTGCTCTTTTCTTGAATCATTGCTTCCCACAGTGCAGTTAAGGAGGAAGTTCCAGGATTTTTACTTGATGATGAAGGAACAGTGATATATTTCCAAGTCAGGATGGTGTGTGAACTGGAGGAGAATTTGGAAGTGATGGTGCTCCCACGCACTCACTACTTGTTCATTTCCTTCTAGATGGGAGAAGTCACAGTTTGAGAGCTGCTGTTGAAGAAGCCTTGGCGAGTTGCTGCAATGCAATGTGAACATCACACATCATAGCCACATTGCTCAGGGATGTGGTGCCCATCAAGAGGCTGCTTTGTTCCGGGTTGAGTTGTGCTCCTCGAGTGTTGCTGGAAATGCCCACACCCCGCCCAGGTAAGTAGAAAGTATTTAATCACACTCTTGACTCGCACTTCTGAGATAGTGGCAAGGCTTTGGGGTGTCATGAGGTGAGTGAGTCACTGAAAAATCCAGCAAAGGACTTTTCACTTGCAGCAAGTGTGTGTGTGGATCCAGTTAAATTTCTGGCTAAATGATAACTCCCAGCATGCTGATGGTGGCGGATTTGATGACGGTAATACCATTGGATGCCAAGAAGAGGTGGTAGGACTTTTTGTGCCTGCTGATGGTCAGGAAACCGGAGCACCAGGAGGAAATCGACGCAGACACAGGGAGAAAGTCTATTGTTACCCAAGGTCAGACTCAAACCCGGGTCTCTGGCTCTGTGAGATAGCAGTGCCAATCCTTGTGACTGAGAATAGGCTGATAAAGTAGTAATTGGACAGATTGGATTTGTCCTGCTTTTTGTCACTTGTGTGGGATGAATGCTACCAGCCACTTACCAGTCCAAACACTGATGTGGTCCAGGCTTGCTGCATGCAAGTGTGGAGTGTTTTGTTATATGAATTATGAATGGAACCGAACATCCTTATTTCTGATCCTAAGATATAGGAAGCGTCATTGATGAAACAGCTGAAGATGGTTGAACCCAAGTTACTTTTCAAAGGGCTCCTGAAGCCATGCCCTGGGCTGTTTGGTCTCAGAAAATACAGGCATCTTCCTCTGTGCTAGGTATGACTCCAGCCAGTGCAAATGTTTCCCCCGATATCCATTAACTTCAGTTTTACTAGAGCATCTCAGTACTGCACTCAGTCCTATGCTTCCCTGATGTCAACAGCATTCACTCTCACCTCATCACTGAAATTCAGACCTTCTATCCATGTTGGACCAAGGCTGTAACAACTGAAGCCGAGTGGTTCTGGCAGAAACCAAACTGAGCTTCTTTGGTGGGTTAAGTGCCTGATGCCACTGCTGACAACACCCTTCATTTCTTTCATAGAACCATAGAATCCCTACAGTGCAGAATGAGGCCATTCATCCCATCAAATCTGCACTGAACTTTTGACTCTGCCTAGGCCCACTCCCCTGTCCTATTCCTGCAACCATACCCTAAGAGGCAATTTAGCATAGCCAATCTATCTAACCTGCACACCTTTGGACTATGGGAGGAAACCGGAGCACCAGGAGGAAATTGACGCAGACACAGGGAGAAAGTGCAAACTTCACATAGACTGTTACCCAAGATCACAATCAAACCCGGGTCTCTGGCTCTGTGAGGTAGCAGTGCCAATCCTTGTGACTGAGAATAGGCTGATAAAGTAGTAATTGGACAGATTGGATTTGTCCTGCTTTTTGTCAACAGGCATACCTGGGCAATTTTACATATTGTCAAGTAGATGCCAGTGTTGTAACTGTACTGGAACAGCTTGGCTAAAGGTGCTGCTAGTTCAGGAGAACAAATCTTCAGCATTGCAGCGGGACATTGTCAAGGCCCATTGCCTTTCC
Organism: Scyliorhinus canicula; assembly: GCF_902713615.1. Classification (NCBI taxonomy): domain Eukaryota; kingdom Metazoa; phylum Chordata; class Chondrichthyes; order Carcharhiniformes; family Scyliorhinidae; genus Scyliorhinus; species Scyliorhinus canicula. The sequence goes on from NC_052160.1 coordinate 89,075,287, forward strand.
AGCATCCAGTATGCCCACTGGTACGGTTTCTTGAAATCACATTGAGAGCTAAGAAGAGCCAAGTGAGGACATGAGAAGTCTTTGGCAGGTAGGATCAAGGATAACCCTAAAGCTTTCTATAGGTATGTCAGGAATAAAAGAATGACTAAGGGAAGAGTAGGGCCAGTCAAGGACAGTAGTGGGAAGTTGTGCGTGGAGTCCGAGAAGATAGGAGAGGTGCTAAATGAGTATTTTTCGTCTGTATTCACACAGGAAAAAGACAAAAGTTGTCGAGGAGAATACTGAGATACAGGCTACTAGACTAGAAGGGCTTGATGTTCATAAGGAGGCGGTGTTAGCGATTCTGGAAAGTGTGAAAATAGATAAGTCCCCTGGGCCGGATGGGATTTATCCTAGGATTCTCTGGGAAGCTAGGGAGGAGATTGCTGAGCCTTTGGCTTTGATCTTTAAGTCATCTTTGTCTACAGGAATAGTGCCAGAGGACTGGAGGATAGCAAATGTTGTCCCCTTGTACAAGAAGGGGAGTAGAGATAACCCCGGTAACTATAGACCAGTGAGCCTTACTTCTGTTGTGGGAAAAGTCTTGGAAAAGTTTATAAGAGATAGGATGTATAATCATCTGGAAAGGAATAATTTGATTAGAGATAGTCAACATGGTTTTGTGAAGGGTAGGTTGTGCCTCACAAACCTCATTGAGTTCTTCGAGAAGGTGACCAAACAGGTGGATGAGGGTAAAGCAATTGATGTGTGTATATGGATTTCAGTAAAGCGTTTGATAAGGTTCCCCATGGTAGGCTATTGAAGAAAATACAGAGGCATGGGATTCAGGGTAATTTAGCAGTTTGGATCAGAAATTGGCTAGCTGATAGAAGACAAAGGCTGGTGGTTGTTGGGAAATGCTCTGACTGGTGTCCAGTTACTAGTGGTGTGCCACAAGGATCTGTTTTGGGGCCGCTGCAGTTTGTCATTTTTATAAATGACCTGGAGGAAGGCGTAGAAGGATGGGCGAGTAAATTTGCAGATGACACTAAAGTCGGTGGAGTTGTAGACAGTGCAGAAGAATGTTACAAGTTACAGAGGGACATAGATAAGCTGCAGAGCTGGGCTGACAGGTGGCAAATGGAGTTTAATGCAGAAAAGTGTGAGGTGATTCATTTTGGAAGGAATAACAGAATTACTGGGCTAATGGTAAGATTCTTGGTAATGTGGACGAGCAGAGAGATCTCGGTGCCCATGTCCATAGATCCCTGAAAGTTGCCACCCAGGTTGAGAGGGTTGTTAAGAAGGCGTACGGTGTGTTAGCTTTTATTGGTAGAGGAATTGAGTTTCGGAGCCATAAGGTCATGTTGCAGTTGTACAATACTCTGGTGCGGCAGCATTTGGAGTATTGTGTGCAGTTCTGGTCGCCACATGATAGAAAGGATGTGGAAGCATTGGAAAGGGTACATAGGAGATTTACAAGAATGTTGCCTGGTATGGAGGGAAGATCATATGAGGAAAGGCTGAAGGACTTGAGGCTGTTTTTGTTAGAGAGAAGGTGGTTAAGAGGTGACTTAATTGAGGCATACAAAATGATCAGGGGATTAGATATGGTGGACATCGAGAGCCTTTTTCCTCGGATGGTGATGTCCAGCATGAGGGGACATAGCTTTAAATTGAGGGGAGATAGATATCAGATAGTCAGATGTCAGAGGTAGGTTCTTTACCAGAGAGTAGTAAGGGCGTGGAATGCCCTGCCTGCAACAGTAGTGGACTCGCCAACACTAAACGCATTCAAATGGTCATTGGAAAGGCATATGGACGATAAGGGAATAGTGTAGAGGGACTTTACAAGGGTTTCACAGGACGGCGCAACATCGAGGGCCGAAGGGCCTGTACTGCGCTGTAATGTTCTATGTTCTATGTATCGAATTGGTTGAAAACGGAGACATCTGTAATGGTAGGGTTATCAGAAGGAGGCAGAGATGGATCATCCATTTAACACATGCTGCTGAAGCGGGTTGTGAACACTTCTACCTTTTCTTTTGCACTCAAATGCTGATCTATACTATAATTTAGGATGTAGCCTCTTCTACCTGTTAGTTGTGTAATTAGTTACCATCATTCAAAACCAGATTTGGCAGGACTTTGAGCTAATCTGTGTGTTGTGGGATCACTTGGCTCTGTGATAGTCTGCTTCTACTGTTTAGCATGCACATAGTTCTGTGTTGTAACTTTACTAGGGTTGGTAGGTTTGTTCAGATAGACCTGGTGCTGCACCTGGCATAGTCTTCCACACTCCTCGTTGAACTAAAGTTGGTTTGCTTTGCTTGTTGGTAATGATAGTATGACGGATCTCCTGGGCAATGAGGTTACAGTCTGTAGTAGGATACAATTCTGCTGGACTAATGACACATAGCGCCTCACAAATTCCCAGTTTTGACCTGCTAGATTTATTATGAATCGATCCCCATTTAGCACGGTGGTGCCTTATGACACGAAGGAGGGTACCCCAGTATGAAGATGGGACTTATTTCCACAAAGGTGGTACGGTGGTTACTCCTAACATTTATCATAGACAAATACATCTGCAATTCAAATCGGGCAGCTAGTCCCTTCAGGACTCAGCCAGCTTGGCAAGTAGTGGTGCTACAGAGACTCTAGTGGTGATGGACATTGAAGTCCTTGATCTAGATTGAGTATATTGTGCCTTGTGCATCAGTGCGTAATCCATGGGTGTCCAACATGAAAGAGCACTAATTCATCAGCTGAAGGAAGTGGTATGTAGTGGCTAGTAGGAGGTTTCCTTGCCCGTGTTTGATCCAATGACATGAGACTTCATTGGAATTAATACCGCGTACCCAGTGCCACTCTTTCAAATGTAAACCACAGTGGCACTGCCACCTCAGGTTCGTTTGTCGTGCCAGTGGGATAGAACATGCACAAAGATGGTGATGCAGGAGTCTGGAACATTGGCTCCAATGTATAACCAAGAGTCTGTTGATTGACCAGACTGTGGGACAGCTGTGTCAACTCTGGCACAAGGCTCCAGATGTTAGTGAGGAGGATCCTGCAGGATTGATTGGTCTGGGTGTGTCTTTGTTATGTTCTTGGCCTAGCTTAATGTTGTGCGCTCCGTCTGGTTTTACTCTTTCGGTAGCGGTTAAATACAGCTGAGTGGCTTGCTCGGCCATTTCAGAGTACATGTAAGAGTCAATCTCATGGTTGTCTGTTTGGAGTCACACACAGGCCACGCCAGGCAAGGATGGCAGATTTCCTTCCCGAAACATGGGCAGCACGGTAGCATTGTGGATAGCACAATCGCTTCACAGCTCCAGGGTCCCAGGTTCGGTTCCCGGCTTGGGTCACTGTCTGTGCGGAGTGTGCACATCCTCCCTGTGTGTGCGTGGGTTTCCTCCGGGTGCTCCGGTTTCCTCCCACAGTCCAAAGATGTGCAGGTTAGGTGGATTGGCCGTGATAAATTGCCCTTAGTGTCCAAAATTGCCCTTAGTGTTGGGTGGGGTTACTGGGTTATGGGGATAGGGTGGAGGAGTTGACCTTGGTTAGGGTGCTCTTTCCAAGAGCCGGTGCAGACTCGATGGGTCGAGTGGCCTCCTTCTGCACTGTAAATTCTATGAAATTCTATGAAACACATTACTAATAAACTATTATATCAAATAATTCTATACAATGCTCCATGATATACTGCATCAGTGAAAACTACATACGTTAACAGGATGTGGGGCCATCTGGCCTATTGCGTCTATGCTAACTGCCAGAGCAATCCAAAACTAATCTCAATGCATTGCTCACCCCTCATTTCCTTGCATCCTCTTCAAATGTTATTCCAATTTTCCCAGAACATTTCCATTGATTTCTGCCTCAACCATTCTGTAAGCTGACTAAATGGCGTAACAGAAATTTTGGATTATATTTTTCTTTCATTGATCAGCATAGATTATAGAAACACTCTGGCCATGATTTGTCTCATGACTGGATTCAGGCATCTAAGGGGTGAACACCATGCAAACTCATCTAACTGTTACAGAACACATCATTATCTGCATCATACAACTGCATACAACTGAATTTAACAATCTAATTATTTTGAAAGTGCAATCACTATTGCCACATTGGCAAAACCCAGTAGTCAATCAAAAGAATCCCTGTCCCATATCCAGCAAAAGAAGGCATGCTGGTTATAGGTGGAATATTACCAGGATACAGGAAGAATCCCTGCTCTTCTTTGTATAGGGGTTAGCAATATTTTACATACATTTGGCAGGCAGACAGATCTCGGTTTTACACTAATCTGGAAGACAGCATTTTAGACAACGCAATGTGTCTCAGTGCTGAAGATTATGTAGGGACTGTTATAGTAGGGCTCAAGTGGGGGGGAGGGGGGGGGGGGGCACTGGCGCAATGGTGTTGTCACTGGACTAGTAATTCAGAGACCTAGGGTAATGCTCTGGGGTCAAGGGTTTAAATCTCAACATGGTAGATGGTTTAATTTGAATTAAATAAAAAATCTGGAATTAAAAGTCTAATGATGACCATGAAACCATTGCCGATTGTCGTAAAAACCCATCTGGTTAACTAACATCCTTCAGGAAAGGAAATCGGTCGTCCTTACCTGGTCTGGCCTACACGTGATTCCAGACCCCATGGCGATGTGGTTGACTCTTAACTGTCCCCCACTGAAATGGCCCAGCAAGCCTCTCAGCTCACGGCAATTAGGGAGGGGCAACAAATGCTGGTCCAGCCAACGAATAAAAAAAGTTGTTTTGACTCAGGCAACAGTACTACTTACTGAGCAAATCTTTCCAGGCAAGAGATTAAACTTGCAGACACTCAATTTGCTCTTAGCATCCAGAATTACCCAGATGTTTAAGTATGACCGTCCATCCAGCTGAAAGTAACATTTAAAAAAACATTTTCTTAATATAAATTTAGAGTACCCAATTAATTTTTTCCAATTAGGGGGCAATTTAGCATGGCCAATCCACCTAGCCTACACATCTTTGGATTGTGGGGGCGAAACCCACGCAAACACGGGGAGAATGTGCAAACTCCACACGGACAGTGACCCAGAGTCGGGATCAAACCTGGGACCCTCGGCATAGTGAGTCAGCAGGGCTAACGTACTGCACTACCGTGCTGCCCAAAAGTAACATTTCAGTGCTGGCTGAACACAGCTCAAAGTATAGCAACAATTGACCTTTTCCACTTACACACCTTACATAGAACATACAGTGCAGGAGGCCATTCGGCCCATCGAGTCTGCACCGACCCACTTCTACCCTATCCCTGTAACCCAATAATCTCTCCTAACCATTTTGGTCACTAAGGGCAATTTCTCGTGGCCAATCCACCTAACCTGCACGTCTTTGGACTGTGGGAGGAAGCCCACGCAGACATGGGAGAACATGCAGACTCCGCACGGACAGTGACCCAGCGGGGAATCGAACCTGGGACCCTGGCACTGTGAAGCCACAGTGCTATCCACGTGTGCTACCGTGCTACATATAAAGAGGAAAGTTGCTGTACATTAAGGAGAGTTCAGCAGGACCCAGAGTTGCTGCGTGTTGGTACGTATGAGATGGCAAATTTCTCTTTGATCAGTTTGTCATGTAGTTAATTTGAAAAATATTTCCTCCTGGATGAGCAGAATCCAACACAGTTCCAGTTAAAACAGTGAATCAAACCAACTTTGTGCTGCCATGGGTGGAGGACCGTGCTTGTACCTCTGGGACCTTAGGTCTAACCTGATAGGATGAAAGTTTAAAGAGAACAAAAGGCAAAGGTGAGCAGGTAATAATCGTGGTCTTTTCAATCCCTGAGGCCAGGATACTGCGACCACCGAGAAATGCTTGGATGTTTTAACAGAAGCAAGTAGAGTATTTTGATTTCCTGAATACATTCTAGAGACCTACACGCTCCTGTGCTGATCATCATACCTTCAGTTAACTCACGAGTCCTGTTTGGTACATTAAATGGAGACACAAACATTAAAAAAACTTGTTTAAATAGCAGGTTAAAACATAGCCCATCTTGATGCAGGGATGGGGCAAAGTTCCTCATCTGCCAGCCTGTCTAGCTCTATCGATAGAGCATGAAACTAATCTCAGGGTCATGGATTCGAGCCCCACGTTGGATGCCATTGTTGGGGGCAGCAAGGTGACACAGTGGTTAGCACTACTGCCTCAGAGCGCCAGGGACCCAGGTTCAATTCCTGCCCTAGGTCACCGTCTGTGTGGAGTTTGTACTTTCTCCCCTTGTCTGTATGGGTTTCCTCGGTGTGCTCCGGTTTCCTCCCACAGTCCAATGGTGTGTGGGTTAGGTAGATTGGCCATGTTAAATGACCCCTTGGTGTCCAAGGATGTGCAGGTTAGGTTATGGGGTTTCGAGGATATGGCATGACCTAAACTTGGGATCCTTCTGGTCTGTATGGACTTGCCCAATACAGTAAAGAGATCAGGCACAGGCTTCTTTATGTTCAATCAGACACATCACAGGTGTATGGAAATTAACTTAGTTTTAGTTGCTCACGATCCTGAAGTTCAAAAAGTACAAGTTTCGGGTTTCAGACGCTATCCAACATCGTGGCACAGCCACAGAAGCAGTGTTTTGCGACAACCTTTGTCCAGAGATTGCCTTTATACACAGACGGAGATAGGTTTTTACTGCTGAAAATGATACCCTGAAGTCTCTGATTGTGCGTCGCTCATCGACAATCGACCAGCCTAACACTGTCATTTCTTACCCCATAATAAACACTTTTATCATTTTTCATTTCCTCTCGCTATCATCAGACCACCAACATTGGCTCTCATCAGCCCTCACACAGACTGGCATGAATTAATTTCACCCAACCTGGTATTTGAAGCATCACTACACTGTAAACAAAGTAGGAAATGACTGCAATAAATCTATTAAAACAGGAGTGGCAGGAAGTGTGGTAAGCTTCTTTAAGTTGTTTGATCTTAAATATACGTTTTATTTTTAGATTACACAGGTAATTTTAAAAGCTAAAACCACTAAACGGGGAAATTCACAAAGTAAAACTCAAGTTGGAGATTAAACGTATGTTCCCCACAATGAAATAACAAAAAGGTGACAACACGCAACAAAAATAATCTCAAAAGCAAAAGGTTTGAGACAACGGCCTCAGTGACTGGAAAATGAATCAGAAAGTAGAAAACATGAGCATTAGTGCTGCATTGGAATATATTAAATGTCAATATCCTGAATGAACCTGGAGGCCACAACCTTGTGATCTAGGGAAAAAGTGCTGCCAACTGAATTTAAATCATATCTG